>NC_062544.1:167582080-167883671 GCF_016906955.1 Phacochoerus africanus | reverse complement strand
ATTGTGTATATGTACCACATCTTCTTGATCCACTCTTCTGTCAGTCGACATTTAGGTTGTTTCCATATCTTGGCTATTGCAAATAGTGCTGCAATGAACATCAGAGTATATGTGTCTTTGCAAGTCATAGTTTTCTCTGGATAGATGCCAGGAGTGGGATTGCTGGATCAAATGGTAGTTCTATATTCAGTTTTCTGAGGCATCTCCATACTGTTTTCCACAGTGGTTGCACCAATTTTCCACAGTGGTTACACCAATATACAATCCCACTAACAGTGTAAGAGGGTTCCTTTTTCTCCACATCCTCTCCAGCACTTGTTGTTTGTAGACTTTTGGATGATGGCCATTCTGGCTGGTGTAAGGTGGTACCTCAGAGTGGTTTTGATTTGCATTTCTCTAATAATGAGTGATGTTGAACATCTTTTCATGTGTTTTTTGGCCATCTGTATGTCTTCTTTGGAGAACTATCTGTTTAGATCTTCTGCCCATTTTTTTTTGATGGTTTTTTTTTTTTTTTTTTTTGGTATGGAGCTTCAGAAGGTGTTTATACATTTTGGAGATTAATCACTTGTCAGTTGAATCACTTGCAAAGATTTTTCTCCCATTCTGTGGGTTGTCTTTTCATTTTGTTTAGGGTTTCCTTTGCTGTGCAGAAACTTTGAAGTTTGATTACCTCCCATTTGTTTATTTTTGCTTTTATTGCCACTACTCTAAAAGGTGGATAAGAGAAGTTGTTGCTATTGTTTATGTCACAGAGTGTTTGGCTTATGTTTTCCTCTAAGAATTTTATAGTGTCTGGTCTTATATCTAGGTCTTTAATCCATTTTGAGTTTATTTTTGTGTATGGTGTTAGGGAGTGTTATAATTTCATTCTTCTCCATGTGGCTGTCCAGTTTTCCCAGCACCACTTATTGAACCAGCTGTCCTTTCTCCATTGTATATTCTTGCCTCCTTTGCCATAGATGAGTTGGCTGTAGGTGCGTGGGTTGAGTTCTGGGCTTTCTATCCTGTTCCACTGATCTATATTTCTGTCTTTGTGCCGGTACCATACGGTTTTGATGGTTGTTACTTTGTAGTATAGTCTGAAGCCCTGGAGCCTGATTCCTCCAGCTCCATTTTTCTTTTTCAGGATATCTTTGGCTATTCTGGGTCCTTTGTGCTTCTAAACAAACTTTAAAATATTTTCTTCAAGTTCTGTTAGAAATGTCCTTGGTAATTTGATAGGGATTGCATTGAATCTGTAGATTGCCTTGGGTAGTATAGTCATTTTGATAATATTAACTCTTCCAATCCACGAGCATGGTATATCTTTCCATCTATTTGTGTTATCTTTGATTTCTTTCATCAGTGTCTTATTGTTTTCAGAGTACAGGTCTTTTGTCTCTTTAGGTAGGTTTACTCCTAGGCATTTTACTCTTTTGGATGTGGTAGTAAATGGGATTGCTTCCCTAAGTTCTCCTTCTGCTTTTTCATTGTTAGTATATAGAAATGCCATTAATTTCTGTGTATTAATTTTGTATCCTGCGACTTTGCCAAATTCGTGGATGAGCTTTAACAGTTTTCTGGTAGAGTCTTTAGGATTCTCTAGGTATGGTATCATCTCATCCGCAAATAGTGATAGTTTTACTTCTGCCTTTCCAATTTGGATTCCTTTTATTTCTTTTACTTCTCTGATTGCTGTGGCTAGGACTTCCAAAACTATGTTGAAGAGTAGTGATGAGAGTGGACATCCTTGTCTTGTTCCTGATCTCAGTGGGAGTTCTTTCAGCTTTTCGCCATTGAGAATGTTAACTCTGGGTTTGTCTTACATGGCCTTGATTATGTTGAGGTAGGTTCCCGCAATGCCCACTTTCTGAAGGGTTTTTATCAGAAATGGGTGTTGGATTTTGTCAAAGGCTTTTTCTGTGTCTATTGAGAGGATCATATGGTTTTTATTCTTCAGTTTGTTAATGTTGTGTATCACACTGTTGGATTTGTGGATATTGAAGAACTCTTGTATCCCTGGGATAAATCCCTCTTGATCATGATGTATAATCCCTTTAATGTATTGTTGGATGCAGTTTGCTAGTATTTTTTTGAGGATTTTTGCATTGATGTTCATCAGTGAAATTGGCCTGTAGTTTTCTTTTTTTGTGGTGTCTTTGTCTGGTTTTGGTATCAGGGTGATGGTGGCCTCATAGAATGAGTTTGGGAGTATTCCTTCCTCTGCGATTTTTTGAAACATTTTCAGAAGGAAAGGTGTTAGCTCTTCTCTAAATGTTTGATAGAATTGGCCTGTGAAGCCGTCTGGTCCTTGACTTTTGTTTGTTGGAAGCTTTTTAATCACAGTTTCAATTTCAGTTCTTGTGATGGGTCCATTCATCTTTTCTATTTCATCTTGGTTTAGTCTTGGAAGATTCTACTTTTCTAAGAATTAGTCCATTTCTTCTAAGTTTTCTATTTTATTGGTGTATAGTTGCATATAGTAGTCTCTTGTGATTCTTTGTATTTCTGTGATGTCCGTTGTTACTTCTCCTTTTTCATTTCTAATTTTCTTCAGTGGTTTTCTTTATATTTTTTTCAAGAAATCCTACCATTTTTCCAAGTTCCACAAGTTATAAATTTATATCATTTTCAGAAGTTCTATCCCTTCCCTTAGTTTCTCCCTTTTTTCAGTAAATCCTTATTGTGCTGATTATTTTAAGTAGGAATTCTACCATCACCTCTGCCTCCACCTAACCCCTTTTCCCCTCATGCCTGCCTCAGCCATTCACCAAATTCTGACATTTCTCTTTGTTGCATTGCATTTGTCCCCATTCTTTACAATTCCTAGTAGATGGTATTGATCCAGGCTCTTGCTATCTAATGCCAAACTTATTGCAAATTCCTTCTCTCTTATCTCCCCCCCCTTTTTAGAAACCTATATAAGACCCCAAGATTTACCTAAACACTATTTTCCACCTCATGCAACTTTGCTGCTCAAAGACTTGCAGTACTTTCTCATCGCCTTTGGTGTTTCCTGTGTGAGACACTCATTCCAAAAGTTTCTTTTAAGGAATAAAAATTCTATAGGAGAAAACTCAAAACAACAGTTTTAGATAAGCTACCTCAAAGAGAATATCAATGTCTATTAGTATGTTAAAGTTCTATTGATAACATTTGACTCTGATTTTCTCAAGATTTTCTGCCCAAGGAACGTTTGCTTTGAGTAAATCACATTTAATATCTAAAAATGAGTATTCTGTAGAACACAACTTGGAAAATGCTGGCCTATTGGCTAAGAGCTAAATACCAGGCATACAAAAATCATAATGGAATACAGTTAATATTTATCAAGTCACTGAAAAGTCAGTGAAAATCAGTTTATAAAAAACATCTAACCTGGTCTCTGGGACTCCAGAGTCACTGCTCTTTATTTCTATATCATATGGTTTCCAAAACAGGTAAAGTTTCTCTCCACTCTGCCTCTACCACCCCCTCTCTAACCCCACCTTGCTGTGGGCCTTCTACTCTAATTGGGCTGGTTTAATCTATATAATCCTCTTTCCCACCTTTTGAAAATCTCTCCGTCACCTTTCTTTCCAAGTAAATTCCTTTTTCATCATGGTCAAAATAATTTCTTATTCTTCCTCAAGGGTAGTAGCAGGCCATAGTATCCTGAGCTAAATCTGTTTTATCCAAATCCCCATGAATATTTACCATTATGCCATTCATTTGTACTAGATTATTAAAAATAATCAGCAAAATCAAGACACCTTTAGTTATTTCCTCAGTGAAATTATAATCTTGTGAAATGGGACTATATTTTATATTGGAATGTATGAATAAATAAGTGAACACTGAGCAAAATTTGTAAAGATGTATAGAAGAATTAGCCTTATAAATCTCAAATAGGAAATGAAACAATTTTTTTAAAAAAGCAATGATACAATTTTATTATACACATATACAGCATCATTAAAAGTTCTAAAAACTAGAGTGATATTTAGAGTAAAATAGAAAAATTTCCTTTTCTCATTTACCTGTCAGCCCTACCCAACTTTAACCTCGTTTTCTAGAGTTAATTTCTATTAGGTTTGTCTAATATCTTTTCAATCCTTTATCTAGCCATTTACTTACATTTCTATCTAAACCTAGAGCCTCCAAATCCTATGGCACCTCTAAACATAGAGCCCCTAAATCCTATACATTGTATTATATTCATAAAATAATTATCTGATTCTAGATGACCTAAGAATATTAGAACTCTTTATTATTTAAGGGGCAATGTGAATGTTGTACACATTTCTTCAAATAAACCAACATACTTCCTAAAAAACTCTATAGACATGTCTCCCTCTTTCTAGAGTTCTCCACTGAACTCCCTGACAAAAATCCTAGCCCTCATCTTGCTCTTTGCTTCCCCTAATTTATCCTCCCCCATCTTGCTGCCTTCTCTTCCCCCATACAGTCATCTTTGAAGGCACTTCTGCTCCCCAAGTTACCACTCAGACTTTGCCTGCCAGATTCTGAGGGAGTGGGTTGATTCCTGCTCTTATGCTTTTCTCTTCAGAATCAGATCATTACAATTAAATCTGCTTTTAAATTCTTTAAATTTACAGGAATAAAGCCTTTTACTGTATTCAATTCTAGACTTTAAACTCAGCTCTGTTGCACTCATTTTCTTTGAACCTCTTGATTTATTGTGTTCTTTTTTTTTCTTCTGTTCACATTGCCAAATTTCTTTTGTAGGTCTTAAAATACTTAGTTTTAATGATCAATTCTAATGTTTTTGGTCAGTTTCTGTTCTCACTGATTTTTTTTTTCCTTTACTCTTATCAAAAGTTTCTTTTGCTTTTAACTCTTGCTTCTTTATTTTCTTCTTCATAATATAAGCATTTTGGCCATAAAAATTAATTTGAATATTGCAATGGCTCCTTAAATTCAACATATTTGAATGATATTGTCATTGCCATTCATAATTCATTTAATTTTAGTTTTAATTTTCAATGAGAAAGTTTTTACATGGATTGTGTGACTTTTCACTTTTTGAAATTTGTCAAGTCTATGTGAAAAGAATACGTTCAATAGATATTCTAAAATTTCCCTATTAAAGTAAATATGAAATTTAGATTATAAAAGTTTTCAATTTTTTTATGAACATATTTTTCTAATAGAATACATTTACCATGTAACTCAATTTTATTTAAGATGTATTATGGGTGTGAATACATGCAGAATTCCTTATTTAACTAAAATGAAAAGTTTTAAAAATTTAGGAAAAAAATCTGAGTGTCAGTGATCAAACAAATCAGGAATTTTTAATTCAGGGCCTATGAACTCCACGAGCAGATGTAAAATTCTTAAAAATATAGATTTTTTTAATAGTATATACAAAGTTATAACTTTCCTTTATTACATATTATTCCTGTTTTTTCTGCAACAGAATACAAGGTTTTCATAACATTCTCAAATGTCTCAAACTTTGAAAATGTAAAACTTTGAGGGGTCTAGAAAAATATTTTGTAGTATATATTCCATGTATCTCTAGTCTAACAGTATACTATTTTTTTCTATAATCTTGAACAGTAATAAAATGTTGTTTCTCATATAATTCTGGTACTAGATGAGTTCAGTTCTTCAAAAATCCCATCTAGTTTACTCCTCTTCTAAATCATATTATTCCTAAGCCTAATTTACAGGGACCATGCTCATTACCCATTCTAAAAATTTAAAAGCCTCATTATCTTAAAGGATTTAACCTAATCCATTCAAAAAGCATTTAGAACTCACTTGTTTAACTCTTTCTTAGCCATTGAATTGAACTGGTTTTGTGTTGGTGGCATCTCCAGAACAGGCCTCTATTGACTGTCTTTGCCCTCTTGAGCAGAGATTTTCCAAGTTCTTCATATGAGTAATTTCAAATTGGTATACAGGATATGCTAAATATTATGAAATTCTGGGTCTTCTAAACAAAAGTAATCACCTAGATGGGTTAAAAGTAAAGAATGGAAAAATGGTTATAACATGCAAACACTCTTTAAAGAAAAGCTGGGGTATTTTATTGATAGTCCATAAAGTAGACTTTGAGCAAAGAAAATTAGCAGCAATAAAGACATACTATATAATCACAAAAAAGCCCATTCATTAAGAAGATGTAACAATGCTTAATTCACATTGTTACATTGTCACATTTATCTAACAGAGCTTGTAAATACATTAAACAAAAATTCATGGAAGTGGAAGGGAAATAATTCCACAACTATAGTTTTGAGACTTCCTATAAAAATGATTTTTATTTTTTCCATTATAGCTGGTTTGCAGTGTTCTGTCAATTTGCTACTGTACAGCATGGTGACCCAGTTACATATACATGCATACATTTTTTTTCTCACATTAGCATCCTCCATCATAAGTGACTAGACATAGTCGCCAGTGATACACAGCAGGATCTCATTGTGTATCCATTCCAAAGGCAGTAGTCGGCATCTATTAATCCCAAACTCCCAATCCATCCCATTCCCTCCCCCTCCCCCTTGGCAACCACAAGTCTGTTCTCTAAGTCCATGATTTTCTTTTCTGTGGAAAGGTTCATTTGTGCTATATAGTAGATTGCCATAGATTAGATTAGATTTCTGACTTCACTCAGTATGAGAGTTTCTATTTCCATCCATGTTGCTGCAAATGACATTATTTTGTTCTTTTTTATGGCTGAGTAGTATTCCATTGTGTATATACACCACATCTTCCTAGTCCATTCATCTGTTGATGGACATGTGGGTTGTTTCCTTGTCTTGGTTATTGTGAATAGTGTTACAATGAACATGCAGGTGCATGTGTCTTTTTCATGGAAAGTTTTGTCCAGATATATGCTCAAGTGTGGGATTGCTGAGTCATATGGTAGTTCTATGTATAGTTTTCTAAGGTACTCCCTACTGTTCTTCACAGTGGTTGTACCAGCTTACATTCCCACCAACAGCACAGGAGGGTTTCCTTTCCTCCACACCCCCTCCAGGCATTTGTTATTTGTATTAATGATGGCCATTCTGACTGGTGTGAGGTGGTATCTTGTGGTAGTTCTGATTTGCATTTCTCTAATCAGTGATGTTGAGCATTTTTTCATGTCTTTGGCAGTTTCCATTGTGATGCGGCGGAAATGAATTTTATCAGGAGCCATGAGGTTGTGGGTTTGATTCCTGGCCTTGCTCAGTGGGTTAAAGATAGGGTGTTGTGGTGAGCTGTGGTGTAGGTCACAGATGTGGCTCAGATCCTGCGTGGCTGTGTGTAGGCTGGCAGCTGTAGCTCCAATAGACCCCTAGCCTGGGAACCTCCAAATGCTGAGGGTTTGGCCCTAAAAAGAAAAAAAAAAGATAAAAAAGGGAAAAAAAAAGAAAAAAAAGAATGTTAGGAGTACAATACTCCTCTTTTAGACAGAAAGTCAAGTATTGAGAAATGAACACCATCTTTAACCAGTTGCAAGCTGCATCTACCTGACATTTGTAGAACAATCCACCTAGCCATAGCAGAAGAGGCATTCTCTTTCTCTCTCCTTTAAAAAAAGTATAATCTTGCTTTTCACTCCAGCTTTGAGGTATAATTGATGAATAAAACTATATATGTATATTTAAGGTACACAACTTGATTTGATATACATTATAAAATGATCATCACAACTGAGCTAACATATATATCACCTCACATAATTACTGTTTTGTGTGTGTTTGGGGCAGGGGGTGTGAGCCCTTCCTTAAGATCTACCCTCTTAGCAAACTTCAGATATTTACAAAATAGTGTTGATAACCATGGTCAACTTGTAATTAGATCTCCAGGATTTACACATCTTGTGTAACTGAAACTCTGTACCTTTGGACAACATTTCTCCATTTCCCCTTCCCTTAATTCCCTGGCAACTACCATTCTACTCTCTGCTTCCATGATTTTGACTATTTTAGAGAATATGGATTATTTTTAAGTGTACACGGATACTCACTAATATAGACCATATCCTAAACTATAAAAGAAACTTTAAAAGTTTTCAAAATTGAATCAATATGTCCTCTGAACATACAGGCTTATGCTAGAAACCAGCAAGAGAAAGATAACAGGAAAATGTCCAAATACTTTGAAATTGATAATATATACTACCAAAATACAGACATAAGTTAACCAATATTACGAATGTAAAGAGAGTTATATCTATAGACTTAATAGACAGTGAAAGGATACTGAAGGAATATTACAAATAACTCTAGATGAATAAACCTGACAAGGTAGATGAAATCTAATTCCTTGAAAATCACAAACTACCAAAACTCACCCAAGATGAAATATATAATGTAGATAGTCCTATGATAATGAAATAAATTGTATTTATAGTTAAGATTTCCTCATTGAAAAGTTTTTCAGGTTTAGATGTTTTAATTAGCAAATTCTACCAAACATTTAAAGAAGAAATATCAATTCTATACAATGTCTCACAGAAACCAGAAGAGTTGAGAAACAGTTTACAACTCATTTTATAAAGCCAGTCTCACCCTGATATCAAGAAGAAAAGAAAATTAGATATCACTTACGAACATAGACAAAATCCTAGTCCAGCCAAAAATGTTTATATAAATTATGTCTCTAGAGTTTATTCCAGGAATGCAAGGCCAATTGAGTATTCATAATGTAATCTACCAAAATAACAAAAACAAATTACCTTATTATACCAACTGATCACTAAAAAGTATTTAAGAAAACTCACTCATGAAAATAATTTTCCACCATATTAGGAATATAAGGAACTTTCTCAATGTGATAAAAAAGACATTTATAAAAAATTTACATCTAACATCATACTTAATGGTAAAAAACAAAATGCCCCCCCCCCTTTAGATGTCCACTTTCAAAGTCTGAAAAATGCAAAAAAGTGAGAAAGCTCAAGCAAATTGGGAAAAAAAACAAATACAAAACTATTCTTATTTGCAGACACTTTGATTGCTAAGTAGAAGATTCCAAGTAATCCCATAAAAAACATCTCCTAGAACTAAACATATTCATTTAGCTTTCTGGTTAAAAATCAGTCATACCCTTGACAACTTGTAATGGACTATTGGAAACAAGAGTTGTCATTTATAATAGTCTTTCACTCCCCCCCCCAATAAAATACTTAGAAACAAATGTATTAAAAAACATGTGCTGGACCTATATGTTGAAAATTATAAGAGGTTGGTAGGGAAAAAAGACAAGTAAATGAATATGTACTGTGTTGATGACTTGGATAACTCAGTAATGATGTTACTTCTCAGGTTGATCTATAGGTTAAATGCAAACAAAATTTTAAGGTTTTTTTTTGATATAAACAAGCTGATTATAAAAGTTTATTTGAAAAAGTAAAGGAGCTATATCTGAAACAATTGAAAAACAAAAAATTGGGGGGTTTCTGTCATGGCTCAGTGGTTAACAAATCCGACTAGGGACCATGAGGTTGCAGGTTCGATCCCTGGCCTTTCTCAGTGGCTTAAGGATCCGGTGTTGCCGTGAGCTGTGGTGTAGGTTGCAGATGTGGCTCGGATCCCACATTGCTGCGGCTCTGGCATAGGCTGGCAGCTACAGCTCCAATTCGACCCCTAGCCTGGGAACCTCCATATGCTGTGGATGTGGCCCTAGAAAAGGCAAAAAGACCAAAAAAAAAAAAATTGTACAAATCACGCTGTCCAGACTTATTGTAAAGCTATAGTGATTAAGACAGTGTGGTGTTGGTAAAGGAATAGACACATAGATCCATACTATGGAAGAGTCCAGAAATAGGCCCAACCAAACATGGCCAATCAATATTTTGAAAATAGGCAAATCAAGTATTTTCAACAAATGATGTTGAAACAATGGGGCCTCCATGTGCAATAAAATAAATGAACTTTGACCTAAACCTCATATCTAACACAAAAATTGATTCAAAATGGATTACAGCTCTAAATGTGAAATGTAAAACCGTGAAACTTCAAGAAACCATCATGGAAATCATGGAATGGGCTTAGGCAAAAAAATGCTTGGTAATGATACCAAAAGCATGATTTAAAAAAAATTTGGTAACTTCATCAAAATGAAAAATTTTTATTCCATGAAAGACTTTGTTAAGACAATGAAAAGGCAAGCTACAGACTGGGAGAAAATATTTTCAAATCACATATGACAGAGGCCCTATGTCCAGAATATACAAAGGTCTTTCAAAATTCATCAGTAAGAAATTGAACAACCCAATTAAAAAATGGCAACTTAATTCAAACATGTCCCCAAAGAGACGTGGAAAGCAAATAAACACATGAAAAATATTCAACATCATCAGTCATTAGAAAAATACAAATTAAAATAGATAACATGTGCATATTATAATGGTTAAATTTTTAAAAAATAACTTTAGAGACCAGCAAGGATGAAGAGCTGTGAGAACTATTATACACTGATAGTATGAATGCAACATAGTGTACCCACACTGGAAAACAGTTCAGCAGTTTTTTTTAATACTGATAAACTTGTACTTACTCTATGACCTAGCAGTTTCACGTTTACCCTAGAGGAACAGAAACTTATGTTCACATGTGAACCTATGCGTGAATGTTTATAGCAACTGCGTTCAGAGTCACAGAAGCTGGAAACAAGTTGAATAGCCTGAGTGAGTGATGTATAAACCGTTTTACATCCATACAATGGAATATGACGTAGCTACAAAATGGAATAAGCAGTTGATATCTGCAATAACTTGGATGAATCAAACAGGCATTTTTCTGAGTAAGGAGTCTAGTAATAAAAAGTTACAGGATTCCGTTTCTATGACATTCTTAAAAAGACAAAATTATAGTGACAGAACAAATCAGTGGTTGCCAGGTGTTGAGGCTAAGGCCAGAGTGTGACTACAATGAGGTAGCAGAACGGAGTTTTGGGGAGTGATGGGATGTTCCACATTCTGATGATGGCAGTGGTTGTACAAATCTAAATACATGGTAAAATTCATATAATTACACATGCTCATGTTTTTACTGTAAATTAAAAAAATATGTAATGAAAGGTTTGGAATATAATTTCTTCTCTTTCAGATAGTGTATCTTTAATTCATATAACATAGCCTTGACATATATTTTAAGAAAAATCAATATAGTATCAATCCAACTGTTGGGGAACTTGGAGATCAACTTTCATTTGGTACAGTATTTTTAATTCACCATAAATATCATATGTGCTCTAGAAAAATGTTAACAGAATATCAATAAAGTACAATTCTACATTCTAGCCAATATTTCCACTAGCTAGATACAAGTTTGACCACAACTTATTTTACCTCTTTCCATGTTTTACCATTTTTCTTTTTTCTTTTTGTCTTTTTAGGGCCGCACCCGTGGCATATGGAGATGCCCAGGCTAGGGGTTGAATCTGAGCTGTAGCTGCTGATCTACACCACAGTTACAGCAACAGGGGATCCGAGCTCCATCTGTGACCTAAACCATAGCTCATGGCAACACCAGATCCTTAACCCACTGAGAGAGGCCAGGAATCAAACCCGTGGCCTCATGGATACTAGTTGGGTTCATTACCACTGAGCCACGATAGGAACTCCCTATTTTACTACTTTTAAATGAGGACATGATCTCTTTTTTGAAGTACATAATCTCTTTTTTGTCCTACCATTTAAAAGCCAACATTCATTTTCATCCTAACAACTAAAATCTGACTTCAAAATGGAAATAGTGCTTGTCAGTGTTTTTCCATCATGATATTCTTATGGGTTTTTCATTTTCCAAACCTTCTCAAGTGGCTTTTATTAAGAAGTGATATAACATATATAGAGAACATAGGACATCTTTTTTTAAAAAGTCCCATTGTTTGGTAATCAGCACACTGCTCCACAGGCAATTGCATTAAGGAATGATATTTGTTAATGAGAATCATAGGCAAACAACTTGGGGGGAAAAATTAACAGTCAAGAAATAGGGATTGTATATACTGAGGGCTCTTTGAGAGGAAGTGTGATTCGTGTGGCCAGGAAAATTGATCGAACATTAAAGAGATATGCATATATACTTATGTATCTACTTCAATAGACATATGTAGTTAGGGCTTCTACTTTCAAGTTTACCACAATCTCTATGCTACTATTTTAAGCCAGGTGCAGAGTTAAGCATTTATGATTCCTGCCTGGCCTCTGTATAGGCATTTTTTTTTTTTGGCCTTTTCTAGGGCCACTCCCACAGCATATGGAAGTTCCCAAGCTAGGGCTCCAATCAGAGCTGTAGCCACCGGCCTACGCCGGAGCCACAATGTATAGGCATTTGAGTTTACAAATACTGAAACGTTCCCTTATGTCGTGGAGATATTCTGTGGGTTATTAGGAAAATAAGCAAATCTTTTATTATAAAGCATTGCATTCTTTAAGAATACTGGGAAGTTAATATCATTCCTTTTCCCTGAAAACATCATTATTTTTAACCTAGTGGCATTTTGAACTATATGAAAAATGACATTTCCCTTTTCAGTTTGATCAGCAGAAGGCTTTGAGTAAAATTTGTGGCCTATATTATGTGGCCTATATTTTTGTTTTAGCTAAAACTCTGATCCTGCCCTGGTCTTTTACTTTCTAATATTTTTTCTCTGAATTTTATACATCCTTATATTATTTTTGTGAATTTGTTAGTATACCCTATTTGGGAAGATAAGTTTCTTTATGAAAGGCTGAAAGAATACTTGCCAAATGGTAAAAATAACTTTGTGTATTAGAGGAGATGGGGTTACAGGTGATTTATATTTCCATTCTTCAAATTAATTTTCCTTATCTCTTTTAGGTAGGAAGAAGATCAGATAATTAAATTTTTGGAATGAGGGAACTACAGATAGATAAATGAGCGATTACATTTACTTCATCTGTGTTATTATTTTTACACAGTTCTTGTGTTAAAATGTGCTTGGATCATGTAGCATTCCTTAACAGATGTATTTACTTTCAAGCAAAGATCATTGTGAAGTGTAGGCTTACTACTCTGACCCTCCTTATTGATGAAACAACTCCATTGGCAAGAGCTTAGCATAACTGATTTTTCCCTAACTTCTTTTTTTGAGAGTAGGAGCACTGATAAGACTCATTTCCTAGCTCCCTACTTGGGCTGGCCCAAATGCAATTTCATAATGTTAAAAGTCTCTATTACTGACCATGGTTTAATCCTGGCTTCCTGTTAGTCTTGCTCTTTCCTTTTGTCTCTTCTTATTAACACAAGTTAATGTTGAGCCCAAGTTAATGTTGAGCCCAAATTCCCTCTTCTTTCTCCATACTTCCTCAACCAAAATAGGATTCTCTCAACTCTTTGTTCAACTATTTAATTTTATGAGTGCTTTTCTGTCCTCACTGACTTAAAAAGCCCATTAAATAAATATTAGAGGCAATTAGAAGATAAAATTAGATTTCCCTGTAATATACCAAAATAAATTTTGGAGAGATTCTAAGTAAATATCAAACATATTGCAAGAGGAAGAACATGTAGGTGAATAACAGATTTCTGGGTAAGGTTGGAGTTTCTAAACATAGAATAATGGATGAAACTATCAAAAAATAATAGTTTTGACAATATGCATATCACAGGCTACATATAGGAAAAAAATACATATGTTCAAGTTCCACTATGGATTGGATATTGCAGACAGAAGCCAGAAGTTCCCACTATATTGCAACAGGATCTGTGGCGTCTTGGGAATTCTGGGTTGCAAGTTCGATCCCCAGCCCTGAACAGTGGGTTAAGGATCCGGAGTTGCTGCAGCTGTGGATTAGATCGCAATAACAGCTGGGATCTGATCCCTGGCCCTGGAACTCCATATGACATAAGGCAACCAAAAACAAACAAACAAAAAGAGGCCAGTGGTGAAAGCTGTAGGAATTTAAAAACATGCCTTGTTTTAAAAACATGCAATTTTTTGACTGCAAAGATTTTGGCAAGAATCCTAATATTCTAAGTCCCTTTAATAGTCAGGCCAAATTATTGAAAAGCCACTTTAAAAAGATGAATTTTTTGGTTCTATAAGCCTTTTTTGTAGTCATATACTTTAATTAGATGCCACAAAGGCCTATATGGTTTCTATTGAATTTATTTTTCCCTTATTCATAATATTACTGGTGGCAGTGTATTTCACATGAGGCAGTCACATTTTGTGAAGCTAAGGCAAAGGAAAGATTTTATAATCATAGATTATATTGGTATATGGTAGTATAGGGAATCTATTTTTATACTCCCTTGATATTTTCAGAATTGTCATCATATTTAAAATTTGTATCATATTTGCAAAAAGGGTAGTATTGTCCCATTTTAGAAGAGCGAGGCTCAGAGAACTTCTGTGACTTGCCCATTATGAGTGAAAATTCTGAAAATGCAAGTCAAACACAGAAATTCAGGTTCCAAATCCTATACTTGCTCCTAGATATATAACCTCTCTGGATAGCAACTGGTGGGGGGCAGGGTTCAGCAAAGAGAATTTTGTCATACCTGTCTTTCATCTTTGGGCCATACATCTGTTCTCCTATACCAACATACTTAATTTTTTTTTTTTAGTATTAACGTTACTGCCTATAGAAATATTGGTTTTGAAAGAGTGTATTTCCTCATATTCTTACAATGACATTATGAAATACTGCATAATAATGAATAACAGGGCATTTGCTGTGTGCTTTTTAATCTTCACAACCCTCTGAGTCTATTATTATTCTCATTTTATAGATGAGAAAACTGAGGCACAGAGAACTTGCCCATGGCTATCCCAGGCCATTATTTTAAAATCATACAGATCTTCAATTCCTAATATATTGTGAGGCATTTAAAAAATAAAGTCAATATTTCTGGCACATGAATTTTACTCAGATGGTGTGCTAAGTGCAAGTTTATATCCAGGTGACTGTAACTGCCAGGAGTAGCTTTGGAGCCTCTTAATAAAGAAAAATATTTTCAAAATTTTTCCACGATTTATATATGTACAGTGAGAAAATAGTTTGTACTTTGTGAATGTGAGATAAAAGTAAGTGCTGCCTCTTCTGATTCAAGCCAAGAAAAAGAGCGTTGTGTATTCTTCGACTGTGGAGTGAAACCGTTTTTCTCCCAAAACCTCCAGCTCTGTTTTTTTCTTTACATAAAATGTCTGCATAATAAAATGCAATCTGTGAAATACCTTTCTGGTCACATTTACAACATCCTTGAGCTTAGATTATTTAGTGACACATTTTCCATGCCCATGACAACACGAAAGCTTTCTGTCAACCAGCGATATGGAATAATTAATCGGGAGCCATCACTGGAGGGGGGACCATGGCGTTTGGTGCTGGTTTGTAAAACAGGTCTGGGTGAGAGGCTTCTCAGCAGGCCTAGTCACGTTACCTGTAATTTTTCACATGCGTCTACTTCATCACGGGTGACATTCTGGCTTTCAGATCAGTCATCTCTTAGGACTTAAAATTGATATATCAGTCTCAGCATAAAATGCTATCATTCCCATAGACCAACTGTTTACCGGAGTATAACTCCTCCTGTGTCTCATTTCATCACACTGTTCCACACAGTGATGTTTCAATGTGAAATGAAGTTTTTTCATGCTGTGCTTCTGAGTAGAAAAAAGACAGAAGTACATGTATGATAAATGGTGAAGATTCCACGATAACCCTTGCAAAACAATGCAATGTGGAAGCATTATACTTGCTTTAATAATTTAATGCATAAATGTGGCTTTTAAACTTTTATAACAAATACTATTTGTGCGGCAGTGAGGGGAAGATCAATTATATTCGCTGTGCATCATTTCATCTTCCAAACTCTTCAGAAATTAGCAAAATGCCACGGCTGTCGGATTGTCATGGTGAAATATTTGTGGAGACTATGCTATTAGTAAAAAATTACCGTCATGTTTTTCAATTGTACATATATTTATTTACAGTTTTGTTAGAGGAGGGATTTATTTAAAATTTTATTAAATCCAATTCTCTATGTGGAACTCAGGACTAAATCCTGGCTTTAGTAGCAACAATAGAATTTAGGAAAACATCTTGTTTAATTCCTTTGTCAAGGTCTGAAAGACACTGTGGTGTTTGCGTTCTTCCTTGACTGTAGAGTACATTATCTTTGTGGCTCTGAATGTGGTCTGACTGTGACATCAGCATCCCACTGACTACCAGGGTTGATTCAGCTGATGTGGTTGACTGGGCTGGACTCCATATCCTTCACTCACAAGCCTAAAAACTGCATTGTTGGAGGAGGATAGCCTCCTGGGGAGACCAGAACCACTTAATTTTTGTCCAAATGGAAATGAATTTTTGCTTTTAGTATGTCTTGATTCAACCTGTGACTAAAGGTCTTATAGACTGCTTTAAAATTAAAGGTAAAATTGTTTAACCAAAAGTAAGTTGAAATTATGTTTTCAGTTTGATGTATCCCTGCACATACTGGTGTTTTCTCTCAGAAAGTATTTTAGCTTGAACTTTTAATTCTTGAGTTTTCAGTTTTCAAAAATCTTTAAAATTTGCCATTTTTAAGTCATTCAAGAATTCTTTAAAAATTTTCATTGAAATATAGTTGATTAACACTGTATTAGATTCAGGTGTATAGCAAAGTGATTCAGTTACATACAGACACACATATTTTTACATCCTCTTCCATAGCTTATCATAAGATACTGAGTAGAGTTTCCTCCCTGTGCTATACAGTAGGTTCTTGTTGTTATCTATTTTAGATACAGTAGTGTGTATATTTTAATCCCAAACTCCAATATGATAATGATACTGCTTATAAGTAGAATCTAAAAAAAAATTACAAATGAACTTATCTACGAAACAGAAATAAAACTCGTAGACTTTGAAAACAAACTTATGGTTACCAAACGTGGAAAGAGGGAAGGGATAAATATTTGTCTTTTTAGACAGTGTGGAGGAGATTGTAATTTGCTTTAAGATAATATACAAACTCTGAACTATAGCTATTATATGTACAATAAATTCTTGAACTGCAAATAAATCAAGTGATCCCAAAGAACTAGAACAAAAGTTAGAAATATTTTTATTTTCATAAAAACGCATCTTACCATAATCAACAATGATTACTTCTGTCCTTTGGAAGAAGTGTGAAAGTTAACAATATTTAATTGGTTTGATTATATTTCTCCTATGTGTGTGTACCACACCAATACAAGAAAATAAATAGTACTAAGGTTATTTTCATAACTGACTTTCATATCTTATGAATTAAAATTATACTCAGTCTAGTTCTCTTAGCAGATGAGGTATTCTGATAATAATATAGTTCATTGAAAGACGACTAAAAAAACCATATTGCTCATTGAAAGAGAACTATCTGCCAGGAAACTGTGAGTAGATAGGGCTAATATGCTTTGTATTAGTTTGAAAATTTATAAACTAAAATTATAAACTAAATCAAAATGGACATTATAAAGGTTTGAGGGGGTTCAATTTTCAAAATAGAGCTACTCAAATTAATCCAAAGTTAGTTTGGAAAACAGAGTGCTTTTAATAATGGCTATTTCAAGAATTATATCTATCACCTGGCTTACATTCATTATTTTAGGAAAATTTCAACAGTAGCTGTATTTTTAAAGCTTAATTCAAATTGACCTGTTTGGACTTTAAATAGTTTTAGGTTTGCAGCAAAAATTAGTGGAAAAACAGTTCCCACATACCTCCTGCCTCACACACCATAGCTTCCCCCACTATCAACATCCCACATCAGGTGGTACAATGAATCTAGTAGCTGTATTTTTCATTCTGAAATGGATAAGTGCATTTTTAATTTAACTATCCTTGTGAGCAGCTGTTAAGCCATTAAAGGGAATTTTCAAAATAATCTTGAAGAAATTTAAAGAATTTACTAATTTGTTAAGTCCAACTAAAATCACTAAAATGCTTATTCTTAGACACTCAAAATACTTATTGATTGATAGTGTAAGTCAATATGTAAATAATAATATAAGGGAGAAAATACAAAGTTCAGTTCTTGTCCTCAGGTCACACAAAAAGGAATAGAAAAGACATGCTTACGTGAGTGGTCTTGATTCTAGGGAGAACGTGATATTATAAGAGGAACTGTAAGAATGCTCTGGGAGATAGCACTGAAAGAAGGCTTTAGTCAAAGTTTCAAAGACAAAAGCATTTTGAGTTATGTCTTGAAAACATAGATTGGGATGTGATTGGGTTATCAGATAAAATATAGGATGTTTGGTTAAATTTGAATTTTTGATAAACAACAGATTATTTTTAAATTTTAAGTATGTCTTATGAATTATTTGGGACATATAGTAAAAAAATCATAATTTAAATAATATACAGAATTCCCAGTTATATTTGCATTATTTGCTAAAGATGGCGGTTCCAGGTGTAGGGTACATTCTACTCAGATTAAAAATATATTCAAGAAAAGTATAGAGGAAGAAAAATCTCAGGGTACATGTTGAAAAGAACTAATGAATGGTTGATTACTTTGAATGGAAGGAATGGTTTAGGTTGAGTGAAATGAGGTGTGTTAATATTCACATGGGGGCAACAAGGCATACACTGCAACTGTTCTGGGCAAACAGGGAATGGTACTGCTGGGACTTCAAAGGGTGGTGGGACTACAGCCCAGGGCTACCAAAAGTGAAGAGGTACTTGGATCTAGTTAGGGTAACTACTGCGATGCTGTGTGACAGCTGCCTGTTTCAACAAGGGGATATAATAACTTGGGACAAACAGAGGGTGTAATCTTTGAGTATTTTTTCCTCTGTGCAAATAATTCTTGAATGGCTGTGGCAAGACTATGTTTGGGGATTATGAAAATCCAGAGCATATGTCAGGCAAATTTCTTTTTTTAAAAAAATTATTGAAATATAGTTGACTTACAAAGTTGTGTTAATTTCTGGGCTACAGCAAAGTAACTCAGTCATACACATATTCATTACCCTTCAGACTCTTTTTTCCATATTTTCCATATAGGTCATCACAGTACCAAATAAATTTCCCAGTGCTATACAGTATGTCCCCATTACCTGTCTGCTTTATATATAGTAGTATGAACATGTCAATCCCAACCCACAAATCTATCTTCCCCTACTCCCGTGTTTCCCCTTTGGTAAACATAAGTTTTGTTTTCAAATCTTTGAGTCTGTTTCTGTTTTCTAAGTTCTATTATATTCTATTAGATTGCACATACTACTGATTTCATATGGTACATGTTTTTTGCGCTTGACTTCACTTAGTATGATTATCTCTAGATCCATCCATGTTGCTGCAAAAGATATGATTTCATTCTTTTTTATGGCTGAGTAATATTTCATTGGATATATATGTAGCACATCTTCTCTATCCATTCCTCTATTGATGAACACTTAGGTGACTTCCATGCCTTGGCTATCATAAGTAGTGCTGCAATGAATATTCGGGTGCATGTATTGTTTTGAATTATGCTTTCCTCTGGATATAGGCCCAGGAGTGGGATTGCTGTGTTATATTGTAGTTCTATATTTAGTTTTTCAAGTAACCTCCATGCTGTTCTTTATACTGGTTGCACCATCTTACATCCCCACCAACAGTGCAGGAAATTTCCCTTTTCCCCAAAACGTCTCCAGCATTTATTTTTTGCAGACTTTTTGATGATGGTCCTTTTGACTGGTAGGAAGAGATGCTTCACTGTAGTTTTTGTAGATTTGCATTTCTCCAATAATTAGTGTTATCTGCATTTATCTGATAATTAGTGTTATTGAACATCTTTCATGTTATTTTTGGCCATCTGTCTGTCTGTCTTTGGAGAAATGTCTGTTTAGATCTTCTGACCATTTTTTTTAACTTATATATTTTATTAGAGTATTCCTGACCCACAATATTACATTAGTTTCAGGTGTACAGCAAAGTAAGTCAGCCAACATATACATATATCCCCTCTTTAATACTCTTTTCCCATATCGGCTATCACACAGTGCTAAGTATATTTCCCTGTGCTACACAGCAGGTCCGCATTACCAGTCCATTCCACATATAGCAGTGTGCACATATCAGTCTCAACTCTGTAACTTATCCCTTCCCTCTACCATGTTTCCTCTTTGGTAAACATAAGCTTGGCTTTAAAATCTTTGAGTCCATTTCTGCTTTGTAAATTGTTTCATTTCTATTAGATTCTGCACATTGGCAATCTCATATATTTGTCTTTCTCTGTTTCTTCACTCTGTTTCTTCATACTCTTCATTTAATATGATAATTTCTAGGTCTCTCCTTGTTGTTTCAAATGGCATTATTTCATTCTATTTTATGGCTGAGTAATATTCCATTGTATATATGTATTTCATCTTCTTTACCCAATCTTCTCTCAAAGGACACCTAGGTTGCCTCCAGGTCTTGGCCACTGCAAATAGTGCTACATATGAGGTGCATGCATATGGCACAAGTGAACTTATCCACAAAACAAACAGATTCTCTGACCATCTTTTAATTGGGTTGCTTTTTTTTTGATATAAAGCTGTACGGTGATTGTATATTTTGGAGATTAATCCCTTGTTGACTGCTTCCTTTGCAAAGATTTTTCTCCCATTATATGGGCTGTCTTCATTTTGTAAGTTTAATTATGTCCCATTTGTTTATTTTTTATTTTATTTTTATTAGGTGTATTGAAAAGAAAGTGCTTCAATTTATGTCAAAAAGTTTTTGGCCTATGTTTTTCTCTAGGAGTTTTACAGTATCTAGTTCAGAATTTAGGTATTTAATTCATTTTGAGTTTATTTTTGTATCTGGTATTAGAGAGTGTTCTAATTTCATCCTTTTACGTGTAGCTATCCAGTTTTCCCAGCACTGCTTATTGAAGAGACTGTCTTTTCGCTATTGTATATTCTTGCCTCCTGTGTCATAGATTAGTTGAAAATGTGTTCATGAGTTTTTCTGGGCTTTCTGTCCTGTTCCACTGATAAACATGCCTGTTTTTATGACAGTACCACATTGTTTGGATGACTGTACCTTTGTAGTCAGTCATCCAAACAAGGAGCCTGATTCCTCCAGCTCCAATTTTCTTTCTTAAGATTGCTTTGGCTATTCAGGATCATTTGTGTTTCCATAAAAATTTTAAAGTTTTTTGTTCTAGTTGTGAAAAATGGCATTGGTAATTTAATAAAGATCACACTGAATCTGTAGTCTGCCTTGGGTACTATAGTCATTTTGATGATATTGATTCTTCCAATCCAAGAGTATTGTATATCTTTCTGTTTGTCATCTTCAATTGCTTTCAACAGTGTCTTGAAGTTTTCAGAGTACAGATGCTAGGCCAGTTTCTTACATGCATCTCACTGGGGAGCAATAATTTTATTACTGAGTTTAGGGATTTCATTTCAGAGACTGAGATTAGGGATGTCATTTCTGAGACTGTGGGGGGCAGGTTTGGTCCTTTTGGAGTCCAATATTGTGGAATTCATAGGAGGTTTTCATCATATACATGTTTATTAAAATTGATTGGAGCATAAATTAACAGTGTCCTCCATTGCCTCCTGGAAAACTCCCAAGTTAGAGATGAAAAATAGTAAGGCCCTTGGCCATTGTGAAAAGAGAGGAATTTAAAGAAAAGTTTTTTTCCCTATGATATAAGATGATAGGTTGATGTATGATCTATTTTAAGATGATAAAAACACATGATGTTGGAATTAGTGTATAAAACATTCAATAAGTTATTTCTATTATGAAAATATTCAAATAAATATACACAAAGGTAGAGGGAAGAAAGAAGTGAGCTCTTTTATTTTAGCAATGATTAAGATTTGCTGTATTCGTTTTATCCATTCTGTTTCTCTTTCTTTCCTTTTGTTGGGGGAAAAAATAAAGCGTGTGATTTGACACCTTTTCTTTTTATAACTAGCTAATTGGATATACAACAAGAAATTAACAGGACTTTAGAAATGGAATTGCAAGATGTAAATGGTTTACTTGGATTTTCTTTGGTATAGCCTGAGACTTAAAAAAGCATATTTATATGTTGAAATAATCATGCACTACCTGAACTAAATCCATGATGTTCATGAGGATACTGAATTAACTAATTTTTGCATTTGAAAGTACTATTTAAGTGTACCTTCAATCTTAACTTTTTTTTTAAACACTATAATATATAAGAAGCTCTAACAACTTCAGACAAGTTTATTTTACCCTGCTTTAGAGGATAAAAAATTATATAGTGACTTGCCTATACTTATACAATATTATTGCCTAGAACAGAACAGAAAAATGGTTTGATTTTATTAATCAATAACTGGCCTCATAAAATGGTCTTAGTTCATGGGAAATATTTGTCCAGATAATTAAATAATAGATAAAATCTATATTTCATCCAGAGCAGAAGTTAACTTTAGCAAAGTTTATTTTATGGCTCAGCAAAATACAGAAGAAAGAGCAATATGTATGAATATAGGTATTATTGGTTAGAACCATGAAAAATGTATCTACTCATATTTTCTCAGGCCACCACATTATGGTCTAAAACATGGGGTCAATTATATGCAAATTACCTATGATTTGATGGTTTTGGAGTTTACCTGATAATGTAAGATCCAGCTCTTTGCAGAATCTTCCCCAAACATTTCTGAAAGTATCCAGGGCATTAATCCAATTAGTTCATGATCAAATCTGTTGTGCTACTAAAAAGCATCTGCCTGACATGCCTGCTTCTTCTGTTTGTCCTCCTCTCTTGCCATTGTTTGGTTCAGGGCATATGTTTGTACGGGGTGCTGTCATCATTTCCGCTGGGAATTTTCATGTTTGCCAGAAATTTGTGTTATGTCTGCTGGGTGACTCAAAGCCTACCACTCTTGCTGTGGGCCACGTTGCTGCTGTAATCTCCTGCCTGGCCCTACCCCCGTTTTTAATTGACACTTTTTATGTAAGTCTGGAATCGGGCTATACACTTCCTCAACCATTAACTTATTTGATCAATATTTAAAATAAAAGTTGAGGGAGTTCCATTGTGGCTCAGCAGAAATGAATCTGACTAGGGTCCATGAGGACATGGGTTTGACACCTGGCCTTGCTCAGTGGATTAAGTATCCAGTGTTGGGGTGAGCTGTGGTGTAGGTTGCAGATGAGGCTTAGATCTGGCGTTGCTGTGGCTGTGGTGTAAGCCAGTGGCTACAGCTCTGATTCCATCCCTACCCTGGGAACCTCTGTATGCCACAGGGTGGTCCTAAAAAAAAAAAAAAAAAAAAAAAGAGGTAAAATTTGATTTTTCACCCTAATTACAAATATATCTGATAAACTGGCTTAGAAATCACTGAAGACAAACAAACAAACATAACCACTGTCAGCATTTGGGTAGACATTTTTTTCATGCAGATTCTCTTTCTTAAAAGAAAGTTCTGCTTACAATACATGCCAGCATATATTTTACACTAATTAGCATATCCTACACTTTCCCCTCTGTCCATAAATTTCCTTATATGATAGTGTGTTTTTTTTTTTTTGAGCTGGAATAGTGTTATATATGCATGAAAAATTACTTCCTTAATCTTTTTATTACCAGAGTTTTTAAAAATTTCAGTTCTCTATTAAAAGTAACAACATTCCAATGAATATTGTATTTACATGTTTGCTCAAATCTTTAGTTTTTTCTTAAGTATACATTTTTAGAAGAGTTGCAAAATTGAAGAATTTGAAAATTAACATTTTTTGATACTGTCAAAATACCTTTCAGAAGGGTTGTGGCAGCTTTTAAAAATCTTTTTAGGGCTGTACTCATGGCATATGAAAGTTACCAGGCTAGGGGTCGAATCAGAGCTGTAGCCGCTGGCCTACACCACAGCCACAACAACTCCAGATCTGAGCCGAGTCTATGACCTATACCACAGCTCATGGCAATGCCAGATCCTTAACCCACTGAGTAAAGACAGAGATCGAACCTGCATCCTCAAGGGTACTAGTCAGATTTGTTTCCACTGAGCCACAATGTGAACTCCGGTTGTGGCAATTTTTATATATAGTGTATCTTTGCTAATCTGATAGTGGAAAAAAGGTGTCTCCTCTTTAGTTTTTAATGTTTTCAAGTAATGAATGACAAAATATTTGGTCATATATTTACAGACATCAGGCTTTTATAAATTATTATGTCCTTTTTCCAATTATCTATTAATTTTCTTATTGATTTGTATGAGTTTATAAGAGCACTTTTAATATTAAGGAAAATTTTACTTCATCGTCTACATTTTGAATAGATTTCCATTTTAATTTGCAGTGTTTTGCCATGCAGAAGATTCAAAAGTGTATGTAGTCAATTAAGTCATTCCTCTATTTTCTCATTATTTGGTATGTAGAAAGGTCCTTATCCCTGCTCAATACTATTTAAATATCTGATTTATATTTTATTTTATATTAAACTAATTATTTTATCTATTGAGACTATTTTGGTTGACTCATATAAGGTAATGGTTTTGGGGGGCTCCTCTCTGGCAGAGGGTCAGCGGTCTACTGCTACATGTGTCCTCTTGTCCCACAGAAGTTTTAAACAGCTAAGTCTTCTAGTTTCTATTTCTGATCCTCTCTCTCCCTAGGACTCGGACAAACATGAGGGGGGCCTTGGGCCAAAATCACCTTGGTTTAGTTATGCTGTCTTAGGATCACTTCTTCACTGCACCTTCAATCTTATTTTGCTCTTTGAATGAGCTTTTTCCCCAGGATGTTTCTTTAGATTCCCGTGTAATAACATTCCCGGCAAATTTCTTCCCTGACCATCTCCTAAGGTCTCCATGCACCTCTAGGTATATCTAAACCCCAGCTTGGTCTGATGCTGGAGCTTTTAAAGACGTGTTCTAGTAAAACTTTGGAGGCACTCTTTGAGTGGTACTGATTTTGATTTAGAGCAGCTATTATTTTTTTAAATAAGGTCTGGACCCTGTCGTGGCTCAGCGGAAACAAATCCGACCAGGAACAATGAGGTTGCAGATTTGATCCCTGGCCTTGCTCAGTGTGTTAAGGATCTGGCGTTGCTGTGAGCTGTGGTGTAAGTTATAGACGCAGATCAGATCTTGTGTGGCTGTGGCTCAGGCGTAGGCAGGCAGCAACAGCTCCAATTAGACCCCTAGCCTGGGAATCTCCATATACTGTGGCTGCGGGCCTCAAAAGATAAAAAGTCTGAAAAGTTTAAGAAAGATATTCCCATACATTGCCTATCAAATATAGTTTGTGTGAGTGTGTGTGTTAACATAGGTGTGTGTATGTGGGGGTCACATACAAGTATTGAAAAGGGTCAGGAAGAAAATACAAATGAATGAACTGGATTGGGGAAGAAAGACATCAGGAGCTGTGTTGTGGAGGCTATGCTGGACCATAAAACACAAGGCCATGCTACCAGGATTTCAGCCAACTGTTGTTAAGCACAAAACCTAACCCAGTATTGGAGGAATTTCCAGTACTTCACAAGAAGCAAGAAACACAGATTTAACATAAAATTCTAAATTTAAATGCCAGTGATTAGCTCAAAGGACTTTAAAATATTCTGAGAGCCAAACAATATATTTATAGGCCATATCTGACCTTTGAACTATCAGTTTTTGACTTTGTTCTAATCACCCATCCTATTGGCTAGGTAAAAATAAGTTATTTGCAAGATTTCAGAATGAAAGGAAAGCCAATATTTGTGAATAGCAAGACATAAAATAAAATTCACTACACTGAAAAAAATAATTCCAAAATTAATATGAAATTGAATTAATAAGAAATGTAACCACCACTCATTTGAAACATCAAGCTTTGAAATTTCTTTCTGATTTGTAAAACAGAAGGAATGATGAATTGGTGAAAAGAAACGAGGAAGGCCAGGAATGAAGAAGGTTGAGGAAGGTTAGTATATTTATCGTGGTCATGGGCCCTGGGGTCTTCTCTTTAATTCCGGAACTCTGAAAGAGAATTTTCCAATAAATAAGAGACTTTGAAACAGACTCTCCTGCATGTGATCAGCTCCATAGGGTGTCTCTTGAAACAGGATGTGAACAACTAGAATTGAAATGGAGGGATCTTGGAAGGGCAATGAAAAAGGGACTGCAGTGCCCATAAATCTCATATTCAGAAGACCTGAGGGGGTTACCTCCATCGCCAAAGATCATTCTTTTCAAGCAATTTATTGTACTGACTCTTTCAAAAACATAGATGAACTAAGGAAAGGTAAAAAAGACAAGCAGAGAGCTTAGACACTGCAGTACATATTAAAAAAAAAAAAGTGAGCCATCATCACACAGATGTGTATAATAACCTCTCCTCAGGAGCAGCCTCCCCCTTCCTTTCCATCTGTTTCTGCACTACTAACCTGGTCACTCCAGGAATGTTTGCCCCTTTTGGCATTGGGCCTATTTTAGGGATTGAAAAATGTATAGATATTCGTTCCATTTCTAGTTCCTCCCCCATTACATAAGCCACTAAGTTAAAAAAAAAAATTCTGCTCCATGTGTCTGCACTTGTGAGTAGGAATCCTCCTCATCTTATTTAATCCATGTTTATTTTCCTCCTGACGTTCTTTCATGGTGATCAGTTGTTACACAGAAGGGTTCTAAAAGTTGTGTTTCAATGTTGATATTGTTGTATGTCCAAAGAATACCAAAGCCTTTGCAGGGACCTAGATGCCATTAATTATTTCCTAAATTTTATGCCCATTTTTTGTTTTTTTTTGTTTTTTTTTTTTTTTTTTGAATAGAGGAGTCCTCGGGGAATAGGGAGAGAAAAAGAAACCACAGAGACCAAATTATTGCTTCAACTACCACTTACTGAATGTTTATTAGGTGCTAGAAATTGTGATAAACATTAAGTATGTCATTTCATTTAAATTCTTACCAGGAGCTTAGAAACTAGATATTTTTTATGTTTTACTATAAGTTAAGTAAGTAAAAGTATACAACTTAAGAAATTTGCCACATCTGGTAAGTAGAAAGTCCCCTTTATCCTCAGAACTTTTGATTTCAAAACCCATGTTAATCACTGCAAAATTCTCCCAAATTTTCATTTGATAGAAACTCAACAGTATGAAATCTGTAATGAATTACGAGTATTATATCTATTTTAAAGCTTTTTTCTTTGTATGAAAAGAAGAACAATTTTTAATGGAAATTATATTCCTTATAGACTTTAGAAAATGTTTTCCTTGAGGCTGAGGTCATCACAACATAATTGTGTCAAAAATAATGCTAAATGGGTTTTTAACAAAAAACTATCAAATCTTTATATAGCTTATATTCATAAGGTGCTATAATAAATGTGAAGTTTATTAGAGAGAAGAAAATAATTTGAAGATAGAACCCCAAAGATCACCACAATTAAATAATAAAGGCAGAGAATGAAAATGGAAATATTGATAGAAGATCAGGAACCCAGAGCATAGATGCTAAATGATATGTTCACCCTCTTTTCCCAAGAACAGAAGAATCAACCTGAGGATGTAGTTAAAGATGAAAGGGAGACACAGGATGGTGGATGAGGGATGTACAGGAGAGAGAACCGCCATAAGGAGAATGTGGAGAATGCATTGGAAGATGTAAGGTTGGGAGAAATCAAAGTAACCAGTCAAGAGGAGTAATCAAAAGAGAAAGAGGAGGGAAGGCCTCTGAATGATGGAGGTATTGGTCATGGGGATGGAAAGAAGATGTTCTACTCAAAGGATGGTTAGGAAGATTCTGGGCAAAATGGAACAGAAAGATAAATGAGCAAAAGCTATGGACAGTGATCCCCATGTTTATAATATGTGCTTTAGTTAGACAGTGGACTTAATGAGGTAATTTCATACGTAGAAAAAGAAGCAGGTTTACAGGAGAAAATTCTGTTTTTATTGTGTTTATAGTACTACACTGCATTTAAGTGGAACTTTTAATTTGACATTAGAAGAGGACCCTAAAATGATTGAAAGATTCTATTATTACTTTTATAAAGCCTTCTGTAATCTAATTATATTTTAAAATTCTGTCACATAATAATTGGAATTAGAGATACTGTGTTCTATAAAAAAGTCACTTCATTTAGATTTTCTATAAAATTCATTTATAATTAGAAAACTTTTTTAAATTTATTTTTTGCTTTTTAGGGCCACAGGTATGGCATATATAAAAATTCCCAGGCTAAGTGGTTGAATCAGAGTTCCAGCTGCCAGCCTGCACCATAGTCACAGCAATGCATAATCTGAGCTGTGTCTTCAACTTATACTGCAGCTCACAGCAATGCCAGACCCTTGACCCACTGAGCAAGGCTAGGGATCAAACCCACATCCTCGTGGGTGTTGGTTGAGTTAGTTCACAATGAGCCACAATGGGAATTCCCTAGAGGACATTTTAAGTTCCATTATGATCACATAAACTTTTCATTATTAACTATTTCCACTGGCTTCAATAGGTTAAATAATTTTTTAAACTTTCATTTTTAATTTTTTTGCTATTGTACAGCATGGGGACCAAGTTACATATACATGTATACAGTCTTTTTTCTCACATTAACATGTTCCATCATAAGTGACTAGACATAGTTGCCAGTGATACACAGCAGGATTGTAAATCCATTCCAAGAGCAATAGTTTGCATCCAATAACCCTACACTCCCAATCCCTCTCACTCCCTCCCTCTCCCCCCAGGCAGCCAGAAGTCTATTCTCCAAGTCCATGATTTTCTTTTCTGTGGAAATGTTCATTTGCACTGTATATTAGATTCCAGATATAAGTGATATCATATGGTATTTGCCTTTCTCTTTCTGACTCATTTCACTCAATATGAGAGTCTCTAGTTCCAAACATGCTGCTGCAGATGGCATTATTTTGTTCTTTTTTATGGCCGAGTAGTATTCCATTGTGTATATATACCACATCTTCCTAATCCAGTCATCTGTTGATGGACATTTGGGTTGTTTCCATGTCTTGGTTATTGTGAATAGTGCTGCAATGAACATGTGGGTGCATGTGTCTTTTTCAAGGAAAGTTTTGTCTGGGTATATGCCCAAGAGTGGGATTGCGGGGTCATATGGTTGTTCTATGTCTAGTTTTCTAAGATACCTCCATATTATATCCATAGTGGCTGTACCAGTTTACATTCCCACCAACAATGCAGGAGCGTTCCCTTTCCTCCACACCCCCTCCAGCACTTGTTATTTGTAGACTTATTCATGATGGCCTTTCTGACTGGTGGGAGGTGGTACCTTATGGTAGTTTTGATTTGCATTTCTTTTATAATCAGTGATGTTGGGCATTGTTTAATGTGCTTGTTGGCCATCTGTATATCTTCCATGTCTATTCATGTCTTTTGCCCATTCTTTAACTGGGTTGTTAGCTTTTTTTGCTATTGAGTTGTATAAGTCATTTGTATATTTAAAGATTAAGCCCTTGTCAGTTGCATCATTTGAAACTATTTTTTCCCATTCTGTAAGTTGTATTTTTTTTTCTTTTTGGTTTCTTTTGCTGTGCAAAAGCTTGTCAGTTTGATTAGGTCCCATTGGTTTATTTTTGCTCTTATTTCTCTTGCCTTAGGAGACTGATCTGAGAAAATATTCATGATGTTGATGTCAGAGAATGTTTTGCCTATGTTCTCTTCCAGGAGTTTGATGGTGTCTTATCTTATGTTTAAGTCTTTAGCCATTTTGAGTTTATTTTTATGCATGGTATGAGGTTGTTTTCTAATTTCATTGCTTTGCATGTGGTCGTCCAGGTTTCCCAGCAATGCTTGCTGAATAGACTTTCTTTTTCCTGTATTATGCTCTTGCCTCCTTTGTTGAAGATTAATTGACCATAGGTGTCAGGGTTTATTTCTGGGTTCTCTATTCTCTTCCATTGGTCTGTCTGTTTTGATACCAGCACCACACTGTTTTGATGACTTTGGCTTTGTAATATTGCTTGAAGTCCAGAAGAGTTAATACCTCCTGCTTGGTTTTTGTTCCTCAGAATTGCTTTGGCAATTCTGTGTCTTTTGTGGTTCTATATGAATTTTTGGATGGATTGTTCTAGTTCTGTGAAAAATGTCTTGGGTAATTTGATAGGGGTTGCATTGTATCTGTAGATTGCTTTGGGTAGTATGGTCATTTTTACAATATTGATTTTTTCCAATCCATGAACAAGGAATATATTTCCATTTCTTTACATCTTCTTTAATTTCTTTGATTAGTGTTTTATAGTTCTCTGCATATAAGTCCTTTACCTCCTTCGTCAGGTGTATTCTGAGGTATTTGATTTTTTGAGGTGCACAGAATTTAGTATTTTTTTAATATAGCACTCAATTTATGTAACTCATGACTCTAGGTCTACTGGGAGGTCTGGATCAGCTTGATGTAGTCCACTGATGGATTGGCTGTTGGCTGCCTGATCTAGAATGGACTCACTGACAACCATTTGTTAGGGTATCTTAAGTTATCTTTCATGGGGTGTCTCTATCTTTGGTAAATTAGCTCAGACTCACTAAATAGTAGTCTCTGGGTTCTATACAACATAAGGCAAGCCCCATTGCACAAGCACTTTTTAAGCCTTTCTTCATATTAGATTCATTACAGTTCAATCAGCCCAGACAAGTTATACCACCAGCAATGGTCAATATGGACAATATTACAACAAAAGAACATGAATAAAAGGGAAAAATAATTTCTGGTGATTTTTCTATCTGCCAAGTAAAATATTTCCCAGATAGCCTTTGTGGACCAGGGAGATGGCCATTGAAAATGATAGTTTGTGGGCAGATGGTACAAGATTTTGAATTTGTGGTCATAGTGATATTTGTAAAGTTGAGTTCTTCAAAATATTCTTATGAATAGTGTGTCACTCACTCTGAAGTTAGAAGACAGAAATCAGATGGAAATTTTATTTAGGGAGAGTTTTATATAAAGACTTTTCATTCATAACAGTATTTGTGCAACAGGGCTTGACTACTAAGCATAAGAAGAACTCTAAAGCATAGAAGAATAGAGGATATAGGGGCTCACAGGGCTGAGGCAATATATTGAAGGGAGAGACAGATCTGGGGGAATCCCCTCCCTCCAAGGCTAAAGTTTAGTTCTTATTGGAGGAAGTATAGCTGTGACACACTGGATAGTGGAGGAGTTCATTGAAGAGAACCAGGCCAAGGCTGATGGTCAGGAAATCATCAGTTGGGATGCCAAGAAAATTAGGAAGCAGCCAGTGGTGAGTGTTGTTTATTTAGCTAAGCTGCCCATGGAGATGTCCTTGACACTGGCTATGGGTGAGCCTCCCTGACACTCCCTTACTCAGCTGAGATTTGCAGTAGGAAAAAGGAAGGAAAACACCAGACTAGGAATACTAACCCTTTTCTACAGCAGCAGCCCTTCAGAGCCCTCTACTGGCAAAGTTTAACATTTTGCCAGCTGGCAAAGGAGAAATATTTACAAGGTCCAGCTCCAGTATCACAAATAGGGCAGTGAAGGATGGATTTAGAGCTGAAACACAATAAAATGATAACTGGCACAAATAGGAAACACATTCTTTCAAAAGAGAGGTGGTTAAACTAATAAATATATCTAATCACTTCCTATGGGACCCAAATATAAGCAGCAGTTGGATAAAGCTGACCATGATCTTTGCAAGATATATTTAGACAAATTAGTAAATTATCTCCAACAATTTTTTGAAATATGACTCAATATAATCAATATTGAATGTTGGATTGGCTTGTGATTTTTATCCTATAAATTATCATTTCAACACCAGTAAAATTCTGCTTTTCCTCGGCAGGAAAGTTCATTTCTCAGGTGATTATCTATCAGATTTTTTGCACCAGCAAAATGTATGCTGTTTTTCATATTGAAAAACAGTTTTCCCAATCTTGAGGATTATGTATGTCTTCAATTCTTTATGCACATTGCTTGTATGTAGAATAGCCTGGAGATGACAAGAATATTAACTACTTAGGATATTACTATTATAAGGGCCACAGGTTTGCACTAGGTTAACATTTTTCATATACCAGGAAGTCAGTTAATTGTAGCTAAGTGGCAATGAAACTTTAAAATTGTGCCTAATCTTTACAACTGGAACTAGAAAAAATACAGAATTTTCTGTATGTGGATGATTTGTGTCTTACAATAGAACAGAATTGGTGTTATATAATTCAGAAATACAAAAAAAAAAAAAAATTGGGAGAGCCCCTTTCTTGAAGTGAATTAGTGTCCAGCTGAAAACATGCTTAAAAGGGAAAGGCAGGACAGTGGAGAAAAGGGGTAGGTTAGGGAGCAAGCAGCTTTATGTGGTGTCAGCAGGAAGCTGATCAAGAAAAATGATGTCCAAGGAAAAGTTCTGCAGGGTAGAAGAGTTCAAAGAAAGCACAAATCAGTGCCAGTTAATGACACCAAATTAAGTTCATCCTGTTTCTTCCTAAACTGGTCATACAATCAGGCCAGCTTCCTTTAGAAAGTTAGTGATGTTAGTGGTCAACTACAGAATTATGGTCCATGAAACAGATGAGAATTTTAAAAGAAGATGTAGTTATAGAGGCAATCCGGTGAAATCTGAAATACACTGTGGAGAAAATAAATGCAAGTATATTTAAGAAAAAAAATGAAGTTACTAAATTATAACTGTCATTGTGAGTTTTTCCTCAAGGATAAATCTATTTTTAAGTTCTATCCCAAAAAGTATTCATCTCCCCTACCTCTAGAAATTGTTTGTTATCTAGGTGAAATTCAGATGACTCCAAATTTTAGTCTCAAATACTCCTCTCCATTGAAATTACTCAAAGTTTTTTTTTTTTTTTGAAGAGAAGCTCCAAATTAATTCACTAATTTCTAAACTTACTAAACTAAGTAAACCTGTTACTAACAAAGTGATACTAAGTTGATACTAAAGGACAAACTATTTCAGAAAAAGATAATTTATAAAAATCTGAAAATTCTCTGCAAGGGAAGATAGAAAACATACTATTGGTTTAGCAAAGAAAACTAGACTTAAAAAAAATAAAAAAGGCTTGGAGAATATTGGCACAAAGTTGAATCACCTTGGAAATTTCACTCCAGATTCATGTCCCAACCAAGAACCACTTACTCAGTAATAATAATAACACCCCCGCCCCATAATCCAGATAGGATGTAATGATATTTTTCCTTTTGAGTGTCTTTTGATTATTGTGAGATCTGAAGAGAAATGTGCCAAAGGATTAGTTAGATCCTTGGTGTCAGGATTTTTATGCTAGGTTTAATGCAAGTATAACATGTTTTAGAATAATGGAATAATTTATCTATTTTTTCCATTTTAAAATAGTTTAGAGCCTTCGAAAGTAGTTGATATGTTAAATTAGTGATGTGATTTCTACATTTTAGTGTTATGAGTTTTTATAAGTGCAATTTACATACTTAGGAAACTTTTGTGTATTAGATTTATAATTACATAAATGTACTTTGCCTCCATGCATGGAAGATTTTGAGGCATTAGCTATAGTATCATATAATATCTGGAATCAATAGGAAGAAAAGCTCCTTAATTAAATCTTGATGAAAATGTGATATTTGACAAAAAGGTGGTCAGTCTCTTTGATTAGATTGCATGACACTTGGCCACAGAGTAATGCTTTCTCTGTTAAGAGATACAAAATTTTATTGTGCTATCAGAGACATTTTTATTTTTCTCCAAAACAAGATAATTATAAGGACTATATATTTTTTAATTTGAAGATGTAGTTTCATATACTGTTTTTATCATAAAGTTTTCAAGAAGAGGTCTCTGCTGTATGTGGATGAATGCTAAAAATGAGATTTTAATATTCATTAAGGTACTAGTTTGATTAAAGAGAATATTATGGATTTATTTTTCTACTTTTATTTCATTTCCTTAAACACAGATGACTTATTTCATTTGGAATTTAAGTATTCCAAAAACATGTTATAATATAGATCTGAGCCATGAGGGGACAAGAGATGGGGGAGATGGGGACTGGCAGGGTCTCAGACTACAGTGTGGCCGATGGGCAAAGAGTACTTGTCAGAGGACTTTGGGACAAGCAGAAATGACTGGTTCCACTAACAACCTCAGCCACTGGCTAGATGCAAGCTGGGGAGGGTGTGAAGAACACCATAGCAGATCCCCAACATGCCAAGATCAGGAGCTGCTGGCTAATTGTACTCCTTCTGACAGTTTTCCTCTTTAAGGGGAGACCTAAGCAGCAACCCTCTGTGCTGGCACACTCTGTGAAGTATAGGCAGGGAGGAAACTACTAGCCCTATTTTAAAGAAGATTCAGATAATTAAAAATGTTCGGTGTGATAGAGGCAGGTTCCTAGGTTTTACAGTTATCTTGTTAAGTGGGTTTTTAAAAAGTATTTTTGAAGACCCAAGTGTGGTAGATAATCTTCAAAGATGGCCTCTATCTATTACTTGCATTCCTAGGTCAGTGTCTTCCTCACCTCCAGAGGTGGGATCTGGAGCTCCTCCCCTTGCATTGAGGCTGGCCTTTGTCCTTGCCTTGACCAAAGGATGCTGCTAAAGTGACGTTCTGCAGACTCTAAGAGGACGGGCACCTTCCTCTCTTCCATCTTGGAAGCCAGACATATGTAAATAGCCTGACCATAACCTCATTTCTGTTATGAGAAAGTATCAGGTAAAACCACAATGAGAGACATCCAATAAAACAGCTGAGAAGTACTTATAAAAAGTGTCAAGATCATAAAAAGTGTCAAAACTGATAAACTGTTACAGATAGAAGGAGATTAAAGAAAAATAAAAAATAGAATGTGGGATCTTGGATAGGGTCTTGAGATCATTAGAGGATCACCTGGTACAATTTAATAGGATCCTGTTGTGGCTCAGAGGGTTAAGAACCTGACATATTGTCATTGAGGGTTCAGGTTCAATCCCTGGCCTGGCTCACAGGATTAAGGATCTGGTGTTGCCCCAATCTGCAGCATAGGTGGGCAGCTCCAGTTCCAATTCAACCTCTAGCCTGAGAACCTCCATGTGCTTCAGGTGGAGCCCTAAAAAAATTTAATGGGATCTGTGGTAGAATGGATGGTTTTGTATCTTTCTTATGTGATAGCTATAATAATGTAGTGAGGTTTTGGAAGAAGAGTAGGGTGGCCTGGGTAATGTGTATATAGGAACTCTCTGTGCTATTTTGTAACTCTTATGTAAGCCTAATAGTTCAAAATAAAAAGTTAAATAAGTAAAAATAGGTGTTCCCGTCATGGCTCAGTGGTTAATGAATCTGACTAAGAACCATGAAGTTGTGGGTTCAATCCTTGGCCTTGCTCAGTGGGTTAAGGATCTGGCATTGTGGTGAGCTGTGGTGTAGGTTGCAGATGCGGCTTGGATTTGGCATTGCTGTGGCTCTGGTGTAGGCCAGTGGCTACAGTTCTGATTAGACCCCTAGCCTGGGAACCTCCATGTGCCATGGGTGTGGCCCTAGAAAAGATAGAAAGACAAAAATAAATAAATAAAAATATATCCAAATGCATCATCTTTTCCAGTTTTAGTGCCTTGAAATGGAGCAAAGACTGCAAGAAATAAACAAACTGAATGTAAACAATAACAACAAAACCTTCAAATCCCATAATTATATGGATTTTAGCCCAGATTCTATCAAGAATATTTATCATGTGGCTATTGCATATAATAAACATGGCTTTTAGGAAGAACCCGTAATACTAAAGATGTTGTTCCTTAACTTCAAAGGCTCTAGTATAAGAAATGAATAATTATAAAGAAAAAGATGTATGAAAAGTCCAAATGAGGGGTGATGAATGCTGCCTGAACTTCCAGGAGGGGGCAAAATGAAATTGAGTCTTCAAGGATGCATAAAAGTTCAAGTACCAAAGATGTCTGTGCACAGAGATAATTCCGGCTTGTGCATGGTGTGGGCAAATGTGTGTACATTGGAAAATACAGAAATGGTAAGCAAAGCTTTTATCTCCCAGAATATTGTATAATAGGATTAAAATGTTGGAATGAAATTGTAGCTGATCATGAGTGCTAGGCAAGATATAAATTAATACATTCATACGATTCTCCAATATGACCATATTTTTGGTAGGAATTACATATTTTGTTAGGGCATTGCTCTCAGTGTGAGAGATGAAAAGAAATACCACTTGTGAGTTGAGTGTAACTGCACTTCATAAAATGTGCATCTGACTATCCCTTCTTCTTAAAACCTTTCAAGGTCCAGCTCAAAGCCTGCCTCCTCCAGAAGCGACACTATTCAGTGGTAATATGCTCATGGGTTTTCCTCCTTAGACTGAATTTGTGTACATGCCTTGGATGATTTTTTGGGCTATCAAGAGGTTTTTTTTTTTTTTCCTTTGAGCCATAAAAGCAACATTAGCAGATCCAATTTAATGAATGCATTTGAGAAGACTGGAAGAGTACATTTTTTGGAATTTTATTGGGGGTATAGCTGACTTACAATGTTGTGTTAGTTTCAGGCGCACAGCAAAGTGAATCAATATAAACATGGATTATTATCTGTATTTTCTCAGATTCTTTTCCCATATAGGTTATTAGAGAATATTGAGTAGATTTCCATGTGCCGTACAGTTGGTCCTTGTTACTTATCTATTTTCTCTATTATATAGCACTGTGTATGTTAATCCCAAAGTCCTAATGTATCTCTCTCCCATGTTATTTTTGAGGTTTTCTGTGATATTTTCTATTCTTCTATGTCAGACACCTCTTTTGGTTGCTCAGTCTGTGCATGTGGGCTTTTCATATGAATCAGGCATAGAATAGAATGGAAACTAAAACGATGCAAGGACGTTCCTCCTTTACATTCTATGCCTGCAGTCACTTGATTTTGGACAGCATTTATAAAAGGTGGTAGAAAATAAGATTTTGCACAGATTTCTATTAATTTAGAACATTAGAACAGCAACCCACTTAGACTTTATTTCACTTTCAGTTGATCTCTCATGAATTGTGACTAGTTCTGTTAACCTCAACACCAAAGCCATTTCTCAACTACAATTAGAAATGTAGATCTTTTTTCTCTCTCATGGAACACCATATTGCTTACCTATACTAATGATAGAAAACATTTTTTTAATCCATAAATCATTTCCAATTTCTGATACTACTCTGTGTAGCAGTTTTAGTTGCTAATGACAATTTCTACTTAGAAATGGATAATTAGTATATATGGTTATTTTTTGCTCAACACCTGAATCCTAGGTCAGAAGCTATAAAGATCCTTTAAGCTATAAAACATGTAGATGACATCTATCAGTCCTGGAGCCGGTTGCTGACCTATTGCCAGTGCAACCATATTGGGGAAAGTAATGCTGGGATGATTGATCAGTGGTTCTTAATGGTATTTTTGTTGATTTCCTGCCGATTTTCCTATTGCTCTCTGAGCTTTTTTTCCCCCTCCTTTTACATATTACACTATTCACAGTCTGGCAAAAATTTGCAGAAAAAGTATCCAAGTGATGGGCTCACAGCAGGTGCTGGATCAAACGGGCCTTGTTCTCTGGCCCTTGGGAAGTCTGCATGGATCAGAGGAATCCAGGGGCTGCCCTTCAGATGACCTGTAGTAAAACTGCAGAGGACATGCTCAGTTTCTTTCCATGGATAAACACAGATGAAATATTTTTGTTAGCTTGAATAGAGGAATTTATTTTACATACACATGGCCTGTCTGTACAGTTGATTGAAAGTGGCATGAAGTAAATCTTGCCTAATAGATACTTATAGAAGAATATCATTTAAATATCTAACTGTATGAAGGTCTCTGTTTTACCTTTTGATCTTTGTAGGGATGTACTTGTTTCAACCGAATATGGGATAAAAAACATCACAAGAAATGTGAGGATTGATAGTGAAAAAACCACTCTCAGAAACATGCAGTTTGAGAAGGTCGTAGTGAACTTTAAAAGCCTGACAAAAGCGCCATGTCAATTTTGGATTTAATTCATAGATTTTAGCAATATTGACTTCTGAACATGGTTGGCTGAGACTCTACTGATATACATCTTGCCTGTTTAGGGAATGTTGAATGACTTTTTTTGTTTTGTTTAACTGGCTCTTTATTAAGATTGAAAAAATTTCTTGAACATCTATTTGTAAATGTCATTATTTTAGATGCTTAGAATGCAAAGAAGAATTGATCTATGCACCCCCCCATCTTCACAGAACTTAATATTCAGTCAATTAGTAAAAGTTAATTAAAATTGAGAGAAAAAGAAAGTAGACTAAAATTTTATTATACTGAAAAGATTAAAGACTGAATAGTTTTGCTCTTGGGAGAATCTCAGATCCTTTTTATTCTTCATCAAAGTAAAAGGTGATTATTTTTTCCCCTGGTTTGGCCAGAAGATAAAATTCTTCATGTGGCTAATATAGACAGAGTAAAGGAGACTTTATATTATTTTAATTGAAAAAGGAAATACATATTTAATGTTTTTATTAAATAGCATAATAAACATGTGGGTTAATAGGTTAATATAGTGCATCATCTATATTTAAATAATATAATTCTCAAACCATAGAGATATTGGTCCATTTTCTTCAAATTAGAAGGGAGCACATGATACTCTTACAGATAGCCTTTAATACTTATATTATATGATTGAGCTTTATGGAGACTATATTTTCAAAATTTTCAAATAAATGTCAAGCTTTACTCCCCCCCACCCCCCAAAAAAACATAATCAGTAAAAATTCTCTCGAGGTGGCACAGTGGTTAACGAATCCGACTAGGAACCATGAGGTTGCAGGTTTGATCCCTGGCCTTGCTCAGTGGGTTAAGGATCCAGCGTTGCCATGAGCTGTGGTGTAGGTTGCAGATGCTGCTCGAATCCCGTGTTGCTGTGGCTCTGGTGTAGGCCGGCGGCTACAGCTCTGATTGGACCCCTAGCCTGGGAACCTCCATATGCCACGGGAGCTGCCCTAGAAAAGTCAAAAAGATAAAAAAAAATTCTTCTTTTATTTTACTTTATATTTTGCTTTTTAGGGTCACGCCCATGGCATATGGAGGTTCTGTGCTGAATTGGAGCTATAGCTGCCAGACTACACCACAGCCACAGAAGGGACAGATCATGAACCCACTGAGCGAGGCCAAGGATTGGGCCTGCTGCCTCATGGTTCCTAGTCAGATTCATTTCCTGCTGTGCCACAATGGTAACTCCCCAAAATTCTCCTACTTTAGATATAAAAGAAAGCTGCATTTTCATTTTAACCTTTCCCTCAAGTAGTTTGATACTTCCCATGATTATTAAAATATGTTAGGAAAATGTTGACAATATATTTATTAAGCATCAGCTAGATTTTATGTTTATAAATATGCAAGATAACATAGTTTACACATTTTAGTCATGCAGTCTGTTGTGACATAGGGAGCAATTAAGATTAAGCGCAGATTAAAAAGAGTGAAGATTGATACCTTGTAATGGCAGATGCAATTTGCCTGTGATTTCATGTATCTGAAATACATTAGAATACTTGCATATTTATATATGCCTTATTGTTGAAGTAATGATGAGATGTGAATCATCATACAAGCAAACCTTTGAGTTTTCACTTTGCAAGACCAACATTTACTGGGAAGATCATTTATTAATTTTGAAGTGATCTGTGCTTACATGAGGATTAAACTCGTTTATTTTTTTTCTTCCTTTTTGCTTTTTAGGGAAAAATTGGAAAGTCCCAGGCTAGAGGTCAAGTTGGAGCTACAGCTTCCAGCCTATGCCACAGCCACAGCAATGTGGGATCTGAGCGTTGTCTGTGACCTATACTACAGCTCATGGCAACCAGGATCCCCAACCCACTGAGCAAGGCCAGGGATTGAACCTGCATGCTCATGGATACTAGTTGGATTAGTTTCTGCTGCCACAATTGGAACTCCAGGATTAGACTAGTTTAGCATATGGTTTCCAAACTGCTCATTATTTCAGGTTAGTCATTCTCATAATGATACCATCATATTTTTAGTCTCAACACTAAATAAATATTAATACTCCTGTCTGTAATTTTCAGTTTTACTTTCTTGTCATGATAATTTAGATAGTTAAATTTTACAGGAATATAGAATTTTTGAGTCTTTCTTTAAAAGGTTGTATAACTTTGATGCTTATTTTTGAGGACTCTGCTACCATTTAAAAAAATTCAGTGAAAAAGAAAAGTACATTGAGTTGATTTATATCTACTAACAGGCAAAGAGATATTCATAGTTTCATGAGAAAAGAAACCCTGATAAATTGAGCTAAATGCTACTATGAGATAGTCAAAATGCTCATCTCTGAGACATTCATGCTAGTGAAGAATACACTGATATGGATAGGTCAAAGTAGGGGAAAGTGGAAAAAAAATTTATAATGTCTTTATTGTATGGCATTTACAATGAAACTTAACCACTTCAGCCTAACTTAGAAGAAAATATCCAGAACTATATACTCTTATAAAATTCATGTCTTTAAAAATTTTTAACATACTTGTTAACAACTTGAACAAGGCCCACTGGAGGTTCTTAAAAGATATATCTGTATGAATGGCTAAGAATGTGATCAGTAAATTAATTATAGATGAATGCATATGTGATACTGGAGGAGAGGATATTAAGCAAATTGGTTCCTTTTAGTTTAAAACTTTCTCCTATAAGCTTAGTTGTACCATTAATTTGCTAAGAAAATGTTTGCTTCAAAGATAGTACAAAGACTAAAAAATACCAATTTCATATGGAATGACCACAAAATTTAAAAAAAGCCTCATTTAGTTTCGTAAGAGCTTCCTAATAGTCAAGAATCCAGAACACTTGAAATAAAATAACTATAAGATCTTTTGGCTATAAAGATCTACTTAGGTTTCCCCCCCCCCTTATTTTTCCCTTAGGAGTAAGTCTTCCTGTTGTTTATGGGCCACATGATCACACCAACTGATATAGATACCAGGCTGAACAGGACTAGCCCCTCTTTTGGACCATTGGTTGTCCAGCTCTTGTCTTCCCGGTTGGGTAGCAGGGAAGTAGGAGTAGGTACATGCTTAAAAGATCTTTCAGGATCTGCAGAAGGGGCTTCAGTAAGTACATATTCAGCTGCTCTTAAAGAAATGGGGTGATGAATAAAAATCCAAATTGTATTTGAACACAACCATTTCTAACTATTCCTTGAAATGCAAAGTTAATTTAAAAATAGAAGTGTTTTCTCTCTCCTACAGTCAAGGAATGCATAAGAGCAAATTTTCTTACCTAATACTTCATGTACTTTCTCCTTTTTTTTTGCCTGCAGCTACATCAGGTACTAGGGATTAGAGAATTCCTTACAGACTAAAGAGAAGGCTTAAAGCTGTTACTCTTGTGAAATATGAAGAAAAAAGTTGCTAGGAAACAGAATTTATGGCAAAATCATCCATTCCTAGCTCAATCCTCCAGTGTTGTGAACCAAAAGCTAGCAGATAGATTGGTTTTAGAGTCTAGTGAACTTTCTAGAATAGGCTTCTAAGAAGATAGCTAATGGAAGGCATTTTCCCCTGGTTTTTTTTTTCCTCTAGTACTTGACCATTTTACTTGGTGCGATGTTGACAGATATAGCTAACTAAACTTAGATGATCGTCTTATTACCTACAACTTTAATCCTCAAACATTCTTAAACTACCATCATCAGCACAGAAGCCTCATCATTACTTAGGAGCCCATTAAGAAGTGTCAATTCTTGGGCTTTACCCAGGACCTACTGAATCAGAAACTCTGGAGATGTAGCTTAGCAATCTATGAATTCTCCTCCAGATGATTCTGATACTTATTAAAGTTTGAGAACTGGTGTCCAACATGGTGGGTTTGGACCATGGAATGTCATTTGTCGTGAAGTGGATGTATCTACTTTGCTAGGACACCGTAAGGATGTTCCGTTTGAGTGAAACATTGATTTAGAGAGCATGATATTTTCTTTAATTTCCCTCTGTAGCAGAAAATAAATGTTAATTTCAGGAAGTAATTATTATAGGATTTACATAAACATTTTCCAAATATTATAGATACCTAAATTCTGATTTAAAACATGCATCTTTATATATAAACAGATTTTAAAAGAAATCATATAGTAAAATTTTTGACCAATATACTATCTTCCAGATGTTTTGAGCACCCTTTGGGATGGAGCTCATTTCAAGGTCTATATAGTAGAAGCAGATTGCACAGTAATATAGCCAGTGACTGAGTTCTCTCAACAGCGATGCAAGGCTTTAATGTTTCAGCGTGTTCTGTGTTCTGCTATTTTTGCAATGAGATATCAACAATGATATCTTCATAGCTATAGAACCACCCTTTTGCATATGAGTTATACTACTTAGGACTGTGTCCTTTGGCTACATTTAAAAGCTCCATTTTATAAAGATAATAAATGAGGTCAACTTGGACAGATTATGGATCACGTCATAGACTAAATATTTTTCTTCACCTTGATTGGCACCTTATTTAGGAATCATACCAAAAAATCATTCAGTCACAGTACTTAACTTTTAAAAGTGTTCATAGAATTCAAGAAACACTGACAATGTGCCAACCAAAACTTGATTTATAAATATAAGTTTTTTAGCGTCATCGTCTATAGTCAATAAAAGTCTTTATTTATTACCTCTAAGTACATTTGATTTGAAACTTTATTAGTTTTATATATTGACTCTTCTTAAAGAAGAGTCGGAACTATTGAGAGATCACTCAAACAGTATTTGTTGTAATACGAATAGCTCTCTGGGAGCAGGAAGCAGGAGGTTGAAGATGGGTAAACAGAAAAAGAGAAAGAGGTAGGAGGTGAAGTGGATGAGGATGATTTTGGCTGGTGATAGACAAATCATTAACATGCTCTGTTCCAGGTCTGGTGCAGAGGAAAACTGTGATCTAGTTGGAGCATGAGGATGCATTCTGTATGGATTGATTATACTAATGAATATCTGGTTATTCTGAAAACAATTGGCTGGTGACCAATTGGTTATTAAATGGAACTTGATTTTGGGGGAAGATTAAATCTAAGTTATTAAATAAAAAGTGTCATACAATGATTCTTTAAAACACAAATATTAGTCAATTTTGGAAAGGATTTTTCTTGCAAGAAAAGCCACAGATATAGCACCAGGAAGAGGGAAAATCTAATTCTCATTTCCTGATAGCTCATCTTCTCCACTCTAGCTCAATCCTCAGCTGATGGGGATCTTTCCAATCTCTAGCAATCAGAATCCCTCAAGTTTGATATACTTTTTCTTTATGAAAATTGTAGTTAAAAGAAGGCTTGACACTAAACAGGTTCATGTTTGCATTTTTAGCAAAGCTATTAATTGTTGATTTTCAATTGAGCTGAAGTTTCATTTGGGAGAATCTATTTGGATAGAAACCATTTATTTAGTTTTTTTAGGGCCGCAACTGTGGCATATAGAGTCCCAGGCTAGGGGTCTAATCAGAGCTGTTGCCGCTGGCCTACATCAGAGCCACAGCAATGCCAGATCTGAGCCACATCTGTGACCTACACCACAGCTCATGGAAACACCAGATCCTTAACCCACTGAGCGAGGCCAGGGATTGAACCCTCAAACTCATGGTTCCTAGTCGGATTTGTTTTCGCTGCACCACAATAGGAACTCCTAGAAACCCTTTAATATCTGGAAGATAAGTCTCTCCAGGTACCTAGCAATCAACCAAGAATAGCTCTGTACATTGTAATATCATGTGGAAGACTGGCTCAAGCAATCAGCCTATGGTCAGCAGGGGAGATAGGTGATTCCGCCAACTGCATTGTGTTGGCAGAGACCAGCAGGGGAGATTAGTGATTCTGCCAAATGCATTGTGTTGGCAGAGTCTGCTGAGAAGTGGATTAGTCATTATAGGTTACTTTTATTCAGAAATTTTATTGGAATTGATTTCACCTTGAATGAACTTTTTTCTAAGAATAAATGGATCTCCGAGAAGAGCAAATTCATCAGTTACTTCATCAAAGTGACCATTTGAAACATACCATTTTTATGTGCAGAATATCTAACTGATTTACTTAGAAGATCCGCTTCTTTGTGGTCATGTATTGCTTGCCATCAAAAGTTAATTATTTAAATAGAGACCAACATGAACTAGCTTATATAAATGGAAAACTTTATTATAATGTTAACTGGGAGGCTTCCCAGACTCCAAGTGAGGGAATGCAGATGAACCTCAGAAAGTATCTGAACCATCCCAGAGTTTTTTTCTCTCAATCTGTTTATGTATGTTTATTTAACTTTTAATTTTTGGAAAACCCATATTCTGTTTCTTATGTCATATGACTGAATATTATTTTACCTCATCAACTTATACATCACAAATCTGGAGTGTAAATAATGTTTCTTAGTTCCAATTACACTTAGGACACAGATCCTGATAGTTGCAGGTTAGATGATGTATTTAGCTCTTGTCCATTCAAATCTGGCAGGGGAGAAACGGTAGCTACATACAGTTTTGGTGGGAGGTATTTCTCAGAGACTCTAGATAGGCTCACAAAGATATATATATTATAAGGAATGAGAATCATAGCAATTAGGAGTTGGGGAAACAAAAGCAACAGTAATAACCCCTCTTCTATAAAATCTTGCTCTACGGTGATTACAATGAAAATAATTGGTATGTTCTTTCTAATGATTACAATGTAGTAATGAAGATGTCTGGTCATTTAAATATGATTTCTTTTTCATTTAGCTATATTAATTTATCTATTAATCATTGCCAAGAACTTGAATTAAATCTTAACAGTAGCATGTATAATGACTAATTCAAAATGTAGTCTAGATTGAGATAAAATATGAACCATTTCTCTACAGATCACCGTGACCTTGTTTCTAATTCAGAATTTGTTTAAATGATGTATCAGGTAAAATTGCTTCAATTATTAGAACTTACTATCATTTCAATATACCATATTTTGCTATCTTATATTTTAATAATTTTATAAAAGTTTGGCTTTGATAGGCAATGAAAAACTAGTAGTAAATTAAGGCAAACCATGAGAACACATTTAAAAAGTAAATTGTACCTCAAAGCTGAGAAAAACAATAAGTCAATCAAAAATATGTATAAGAATTTATAGTTCTGGAATCAAAATGCTGCTGGGAGAATTTATAAAATGATATAATTTCAATAATGAAAATCCAAACATTGTCTTATTTGTCATTGCATTCCCAGCACTTTAGCCTAGAGCTGACATGTGGAAGACACTTTTACTCAAGTTTGTCAAAGTAATGACGTTAAAAAATACCGATGATGATGATGATGAAAGAAGATATGAGAACTCCAGAAAACAGTTAAGAAATGTTGGTATCCCAGGCAAACTCAAAGCCAAAAACAGCCATATTGAAATGAGTAAGACAAGCTATTTAATTTCACCCACTGTAGCCCTTCCCCCAAGGCAATGCTATTCAGTTTTATCAGGAATAAACAAGCAACTTACAGCTTCTCCCTTAGGGAAAGAGAAGAGTGGAATGTATATGCAAAATTCTGACTTTTCGAACAGTGCTCCCTGACCCATAACATTGATGAAACGGGCATGTTTTGAATGCCTGGATCAGGGGTGGTGTGGGGTGGGGTGGGGGTACTGAGAACAAAAGAAAGCTGAGGATTCAAAGAAATTGAAAGATATTCCATGCTCCTGGGTTGGAAAAATTAATATTGTAAAAATGGCCACACTGCCCAAAGCAATCTACAGATTCAATGCAAGTCCTATCAAATTACCCATGACATTTTTTACAGAACTAGAACAAACAATCCAAAAATTTATATGGAACCACAAAAGACCCAGAATTGCCAAAGCAATACTGAAGAACAAAAACCAAGCAGGAGGCATCTCTCTCCCAGACTTCAGGCAATATCTCAAAGCCGCAGTCATCACGACAGTATGGTACTGGTACCAAAAGAGACATGTGGACCAATGAAACAGAATAGAGAATCCAGAAATAAACCCTGACACCTATGGTCAATTAATCTTTGACAAACGAAGCAAGAACATAAAATGGGGAAAAGACAGTCTTTTCTGCAAGTGGTGCTGGGAAAAGTGGACAGCCACATGTAAATCAATGAAACTAGAACACACCCTCACACCATGCACAAAAACAAACTCAAAATGGCTTAAAGACCTAAACATAAGACAAGACACCGTCAAACTCCTAGAAGAAAACATTGGCAAAACCTTCTCTGATATCAACCTTACAAATATTTTTTCAGGTCAGTCTCTCAAAGCAACAGAAATAAGAGCAAAAATAAACCAATGAGCATTAAACTGACAAGCTTTTGCACAGCAAAGAAAGCCATAAAAAAGACAATTTACAGAATGGGACAAAATAGTTTTAAATGATGCAACTGACATGGGCTTAATTTCTAAAATATACAAACAACTTGCACAACTAAACAACAAAACCAACAACCCAATTGAAAAATGGGCAAAAGACATGAATAGACATTTCTCCAAAGATGATATACAGATGGCCAACAAGCACATGAAAAAATGCTCAACATCACTTAGAAACGTAAATCATACTGTGAGGTACCACTGCACACCAATCAGAATGGTCATCATTAATAAGTACACAAATAACAAATTCTGGAGAGGAGGTGGAGAAACAGAAACCTTCCCGCACTGGGAATGTAAATTGGTATAACTACTACAGAAAACAGTATGGAGATACCTTAGAAAACTATGTATAGAATTAACATATGGCCCAGCAATCTCACTCTTGGGCATATATGCAGAGAAAAATTTCCTTGAAAAAGATACATGCACCTACATGTTCACTGCAGTGCTATTCACAATAGCCAAGACATGGAAACAACCCAAATGTCCATTGACAGATGATTGCATTAGGAAGATGTGGTATATATACACAATGGGATATATACAACTCAACCATAAAAAAGAACAAAAGAATGTCATTTGCAGCAACATGGATGGAACTAGAGGCTCTCACACTGAGTGAAGTCAGAAAGAGAAAGGCAAATACCATATGATATCACTTATACCTGGAATCTAATATACAGCATAAATGAATCTTTACATAGAGAAGAAAATCATGGACATGGAGAACAGACTTGTGGTTTTAGAGGGAGAGGAGTGGGATGGACTAAGAATTTGGGGTTAATAGATCCAAATGATTGCATTTGGAATGGATAAATGATGAGATCCTTCTGTATAGCACAGGGAATTATGTCTAGTCACTTATGATGGCATACAATATGAGAAAAATATATATTTTGTGTGACTGTGTCACCTTGCTGTACAGTAGAAAATTGACAGAACACTATAAACCAGCTATAATGGGAAAAATAAAAATCATTATTCGAATAAAAAGAAAAAAGCTGAATTGTTGCATTGACAGAGAAACTATTACTTCATACAGGCACCAGAGGGAGCAAGAGATCACAAACTCCTGAAAGATAAACCTGAAAGCCTCTCCAATTAGAAAATTAAATTCATAACCCAAGAAGATGCATCCCCAGAAATGTTTGAGAGGCTTGCAAAATCACTAGACAAGCTAATTGGTGGAAGTTTTCTCCTGTAGTTACACAGTACATAAACATTAGGAGAGGTGGTTGTTTTATACATTCCAGGAAAAAACCAAAACTGGACATACAAAGAATCAGGAAAACATGGCTCAGTAAAAATAAAATAAATTTCTAGAAACTGACCCTGAAGAAATGGAGAGCTAAGAATTACCTAAAAAAATCAAAATCATCTTAAGGAAACTCTGTGTGCTACAAGAGAACACAAATAAGCAACTAAACAAAATTAGGAAAATGATACATGAACAAAATGAAAATAATGAACAAAGAGAAACAATAAAATAGAACCAAAAAAATTCTGGAGTTGAAGAAAATAATCAAGTTGAAAAATTTCCTAAAGGGGATTTACAGTAGATTTGATCAAGCAGAAGAAAGAATCAGCAAACTAAGACAGGTCATTTGTGATTATTGAGTCAAAGGAACCAAAAGAAAAAAAAAAGAATAATGATGAGGAAAGCCTAAGGAACTTATGGGACACCATTGAGTGGACCAAATTACACATTATAGGAGTCATAGAAGAAGAGAGAGAAAAGAGTAGATGCCATGTTTGAAGAAATTATGGCTGAAAACTTCCCAAATTTGGGAGGTGGGTGGGGGGGTTGGGATGGACATCCAGATTCATGAAGCTAACAATATTCCAAATAGGAATTTAAATAAATCTACACTAGCATAATAAAATGACATTGTTAAAAGTCAAAGAGAATTTTGAAGCAACAAGAAAAAGTGCCTTGTCACATATAAGGGAGCACCCATAAGACAATCAGCATGTTTATCAGCAGAAACCTTCAAGTCAGAGATATTGGGATGATCTGTTCAAACCGCCAAATGAAAAATTGTCAACCATGAATATTATATCAAGCAAAACTGACTTTAAAAATTGAAGGAGAAATAGATATTCTCAGATAAAAACTAAGGGAGTTCACCACCAGTAAACCTGCTTTACAAGAAATACTAAAGGCAGTCCCTTAAGTTTAAAGCATACAACACAGAAATACAAAAGCATGTAAAAATATATAGCTCCCTGGGGAAGATAAATATATAGACAAATACAGAATCTGACCATATAGTAATAGTTGCTTTAATTTTAATGTAGTATTTAAAAGATAAAAGCATATTCAATACCATAACTCTAAAATCATTAATGGACACAAAGTATAAAAAGATGTAATTTGTGACATTGATAATATAAAGTGAGGATGTGAAGGAGGATTTTTGTGTGCAATTAAAGTTAAGATGTTATTAATTTAAAATAGATTCGTAGATTTTTTTGTATAATCTTCCTGGTAAGCACAAAGAAACATTTATAGAAGATATGCAAAAGAAGATAAGAAATTAAAGCACTTCACTACAACAACAAAAATAAATGAAAAAAAAGATGGCGGGAAGAGAGGGATAAGATAAATAGAAGACATAGAGAAAACAACAAAATGATAATAGTAAGTCCTTCCCTGTCAGTAATTACTTTAAATACAAATAGATTAAACTCCCCAATCAAAAATTGAGTGGAATGGTTGAATAAAAATAAAAACCAAACTATATACTGTCTATAAAAAACTCACTTTATTAAAAAATTAATAGCTAATAGCTTTTTGAGATATAATTCATGGACATACCATTTACCAATTTAAAGTGTACAATTCATAATTTGGAGTATGTTACATCTTCAATTTTTTGAAATTTAAAATTTTTTGCTGAATAAATTTGACATGTAACTTGTGAAGTTTAAGATGTAGTGTGATTAATATTACATTGTAATATGCCCACATAATACAGTATTATTGTCTATACTCACTATACCATGCATTAGAGCTCTATGTTTTATTTACTACTTGTTACAAGTTTGCACCCTTAAACACCATAACTTTTATTTCCCCTTTCCCACCCCCAATAACCACCAATTTACTCTGATTTTTAGTTTTAATGTTTTTAGATTCCACATATAAGTGATATCATGCAGTACTTTTCTTTCTCTGTATGACTTCTCTCACTTAGCATAAAAGTGTTAACTCTACCCACATTGCTGCAAAGGTAAGATATATTTCTCATGGCTGAATAATATTTCTTTGTTTGTAACACATCTCTCTCTCTCTCTCTTTTTTTTTTTTTTTTGGTCTTTTTGCCATTTCTTGGGCCTCTCCTGTGGCATATGGAGGTTCTCAGGCTAGGGGTCCAGTCAGAGCTGTAGCCACCGGCCTACACCACAGCCACAGCAATGCAGGATCCGAGCCGTGTCTGCAATCTACACCACAGCTCACGGCAACGCCGGATCGTAAACCCACTGAGCAAGGGCAGGGATTGAACCCGCAACCTCATGGTTCCTAGTCGGATTTGTTAGCCACTGCGCCACGATGGGAACTCCTTTTTTTTTTGGACATATCTTTTTACATTAATCCACAGATGGGCATTTGGGTTTTTTTTTCCATATCTTGGCTATGGTGAATAATTTTGCAATAAATATTAGAGTGCATATATCAACTTGAAATCCAGTTTTTATTTCCTTTGGTTATATGTCCAGAAGTGGAATTACTGGATCATATGGTAGGTCTATTTTTAATTTTTTGAGCAACCTCCATATTTTTTTCCACAGTAGCTGGACCAATTTACATTCCCACCAACACTGTGCAAGAGTTGCCTTTTCACCACATCTTTGCCATCACCTCTTGTTTTTTTCTTGATGATAACCTAACTGAGGTGACAGCTCATTACGGTTTTGATTTATATTTTTCTGATGAGTAGTGATGTTGAGCATCTTTGTATGTGTCCAACAATTTTGATGTCCTCTTTGGTGAAATGTCTATTTAGTTCTTCTCATTTTTATATCATTTTTTTCTTTTTGTTATTGTGTTTACCAGTTTCTTTGTATATTTTGGATATTAACCCCCTGTCCAATATGTGGTTCTCAAAAATTTCCCATTTTGAATGTCATCTTTGCATTTTGTTAATTATTACTTTTGCTGTGCAGAAGCTTTTGAATTAGATGTAGTTTTTTGTTGATTTTTTGTTGTTTGTGTTGTATTATAACCTCCAAATTATTGCTAAGACAGATATTGATGAGCTTCTTCTCTGTTTTCTTCCAGGGGTTTTATGGTATCAGGTCTTAAGCTAAGTCTTTGGTCCATTTTAAGTTAATTTTCATGAGTGGCGTGAGATAACAGTTTCAATTTTATTGTTTTGCATGTTATTTCTCCAGTTTTATCCAGCACTCTTTTTTGAAGAGATTATTCTTTTCCTATTGGGTGTTCTTACTCCCTTGTCAAAAGTTAGTTGACTGTATATACATGTGTTTAATTCTGAGCCCTCTATTTTGTTCCAGCGGTCAATGTATCTGTTTTGGTGCCAGTATCATACTGGTTTTATTACTATGGCTACGTAGTATAGTTTAAAATTTGAACATGTGATATCTCTAGCTTTGTTCTTTTTTCTAAGATACTTTGGCTATTCAGTGTGTTTTGTATTTCCACACACATTTTAGAATTATTTATTCTATTACTGTAAAGAATGCCTTTGGCATTTTGATGATGTGTTCATTGAATATGTAGACAGCTTTGGGTAGTATGGCAATTTTAACAACATTAATTCTTCTGATCCACACACAGGGGATATCTTTGCATTTGTTTGTGTCTTTGATTTCTCTCAACAATGTTCTGTAGTTTTCATCATACAGAATTTTCATTTCCTTGTTAAATTTATTCCTATGTATTGTTTTTGGTGCTATTGTGGGTGGGATGGCTTTATTTATTTTTCATATGCTTCATCATTAATGTAAAAGAAAGTAATTCATTTCTGTTTATTGATTTTATATCCTGTCATTTCACTGAAATTGGTGGTTAATTCCAATGGTTTTTTTGACAGCTTCTTTGGGATTTTCTATATATAAGACTATATCATCAGCAAATAACTATAATTTTACTTCTTCCTTTCTGACTTGGATGCTTTTTATTTCTTAGTCTTGCCTATTTGCTCTAGGTAGGACTTCTGCTATAACAGAATGCTTGAATGAAGTGCTAAGGGTAGGATCCTTGCCTTGTTCCTGATCTTGAAATAAATGCTTTCCATTTATTTAAAATGAGTAAAATGTTAGCTGTGGGTTTGTTGCATATGTCCTTTATGATGTTGAGTTATATCCGTTCTGTACACAGTCTGTTAAAAGTTTTTATTATGAAAGTTTGTTATGTTTTGTCAAATGCCTTTTATGCATCTATTGAGAGAAAATCATGTGAATTTTTACCTTTCATTTTAGTGATGTTATGTATTACATTTATTGACTTGCATCAATAATTTTAATGTGTGTTTGAATTTGTTTAGCTAATATTTTGCTGAGAATTTTCCTTCTATATTCATCAGGAATCTTGGTCTATAGTTTTTCTGTGGTATTCTTATCTAGTTTTGTTACCAAAATAATTTGCTCCTTACAGAATGAGTTAGGAATTGTTTCCTTCCCCTTAATAACGTGAAAGAGTTTGAGGATAATTGGTGTTAAGTACTCTTTAAATTTTTAGTAGAATGCTCCAGAGAAGTCATGTGGTCCTGGAGTTTTCTGTGTATAAGTTTTTTGATTACTGATTCAATTTTATACTCATTATTGATATACTTTGATGTTCTATTTATTCCTGATTCAGTCTTGGTAGGTTGTGTCTGGAAATTTGTCCATTTCTTCTAGGTTGTATAATTTATTGCTGTATAATTGTTCATAGTAGTCTCTTATGATCCTATGTATTTCTGTGGTGTCAGTTGTAATGTCTTATTTTTAACTCCTAATTTTATTTATTTGAGCCTTTTTTCTTAGTCTAGCAAAAAGTTTGTAGATTTTTTTGATCCTTTTGAAGAACTAGCTCTTAATTTTTTTGATCTTTTCCATTGTTTTTTTCTGATCTCTATTTTATTTATTTGAGCTCTGATCCTTATTTCATTCCTTTTGCTAACTTTGGGTTTAACTTTTCTTTATCCTATATACATGCAGTGTAAAGTCAGGTTATTTGAGTTCTTTCTAATGTTTTAAATTAAATTTTATTAGAGTATAGTTGACTAACAATGTTGTATTAGTTACAGGTGTTTAGCAATGTGAATCAGTTCCATTCTTTTTCAAATTCTCTTCCCATATAGGTCACTATACAGCATTGAGTAGATTTCTCTGTGCTATACATTAGGGCCTTGTTACTCATCCATTCCATATGTAGTAGTTTGTATATATTAACCTCAACCTCCCATTTTATCCCCCAATGTTTGATATGTTTGCTTTTCTCTAATAATTAGTAATGTTGAGCTTATATTCCAGTGCTTTTTGGCCATCTGTCTTTTTTGGACAGATATCCATTTAGATCTTTTAACCATTTCTTAATTGAGTTGTTTGGTTTTTTTGATATAAAGCTGAATGAGATGTTTGCATATTTTGGAGATTAATCCTTTGTTGGTCACCTCATTTTCAATAATTTTCTCCCATTCCTTGGGTTGTCTTTTTGTTTTATTTTCGGTTTCCTTTGTCATGCAAAAGCTTTTAAGTTTAATTAGATCCCTTTTATTTATTTTTGTTTTTATTTTCATTATTCTGGGGTGTGGATCACAAAAAAAATATTGCTTCAATTTATGTCAAAATGTGTTGTGCCTATGTTTTCCTCTAAGAGTTTTATAATATCCAGCCTCATATTTAGGTCTTTAATCCATTTTGAGTTTATTTTAGTGTATGGTGTAAGAGAATGTTCTAATTTCATTCATTTACACGTAGCTGTCCAGTTTTCCCGGCACCGCTTATTGAAGAGATTGGCTTCTCCATTGTATATTCTTGCCTCCTTTGTCATAGATTCGTTTACCATATGTGTGTTGGTTTATCTCTGGGCTTCTATCCTGTTCCACTCCTCTCTATTTCTGTTTCTGTTATCAGAGTGGTAGTGGCCTCATAGAATGAGTTTGGGAGTATTCTTTCCTCTGCAATTTTTTGGAATGGTTTTAGAAGAGTCCTTCCAATTTTTAAATATATATGTTGATTGATATAAAATTTTCTCTCAGAATTCCTTTTGCTGCATCTCACAATGTTTGATATGTTTTTTATTTACATCTATTTTAAGAATTTAAAATTTCTTTTGATTTCTTCTTGCTCAGTGTTTGTTTAGAAGTGTGCTCTTTAGCATCCACATATTCATAGATCTTTACTCTTGTTGATTTCTAATTTTATACCAGTGTGGTGAGAAAAGAGTGCTGGTACGCTATCCATTTTCTTACATTTTCTAAGATTTGTTTTGTAACCTGTCATACTGCATACTCTAAAGAATGTTCCATGCACACTTGAAAAGAATGTGTATTCCAGGAGTTCTCATTGTGGCTCAGTGGGTTACAAACCTCACTAGTATCCATGAAGATACAGGCCTGATCACTGGCCTCTCTCACAGGGTTAAGGATCTGGCATTGCTGTGAGTCATGGTGTAGGTCACAGATGTGGCTTGGATCCCATGTTGCTGTATCTGTGGCATAGGGCAGCAGCTGTGGCTTCAATTTAACCCCTAGCCTAGGAACTTCATATGCTGCAGGTGTGGCCTTAAAAAACAAAAAAGCAAAAACAGAAAAAATGTCTTCTGCTACTATTGGGTGAAATGTTCAGTACATATCTGTTAAGTCAATTTGTTCTAAAGTGTGGTTCAATTCTAATATTTCCTTGTTGATTTTCTGTCTGGTTGATCTAGTCATGGCTGATGGTATGTTTAAGTCACCTATAATTCTTGTGTTATTGTCTGTTTCTCTATTAATATGTTATTAATTTCTTAACATTGAGACTCACTTTGGATATAAGGACATATAGTCTGAAAGTGAAAAGATCAAAAAAGATATTCTATGCAAATGGTGACCAAAAGAGTAGAACTGGATCTGTGTATATGTGGGTGTGGGTGTGTTTGTGTGTGTATATGCACACATATATATGCATATGTATGTGTGCGTGTGTATATATATATATATGTGTATATATATGTGCACATATATATATGTGTGTGTGTATCATAGAGATTTTAAATTAAGAACTGTTACTTAAGATATAAAGAATGACATATCAAAATTAAAAGATCAATTCATCAAGAAAGTATATTATAACAATAGATGCATCTGACGGCTGAGAACCCAAATATATTTAGTATATATTGATAGATTTGAGGCAATAGATAGTAACACAATATCAGGAGATTCAATATCTAACTTGTAATCATGGATGGAACAAACAGAGATCACTGAGGACAAAGAGGACTTAAACAACAATAGACCAATTAGCCCTAACAGACATAATACGGAAAACTCCACTTAAGAGTTTTCATATAACATTTCAAGTTTGCATATAACATTTTCCAGGATAGAACACATATTAGGAGATAAAACAAATTTTCAGGAAAGTTAAATCACACAAAGTATCTTTTCTGACAACAATGGAATAAAACTAGAATTCAGTAGCAGAAGAAAAATGGAAAGTGCACAAATGCGGGGAAACTAAACAATATTTGTTTGATAAACTAACAGTTGAAATAAGAAAACACAAGGGAAATTAGAAAGTATCTTGAGACAAATGAAAATGGAAACACAGCATACAAAAACTCATGGAATGCAGGAAAAAACTATACTGAGGGGAGTTTGTCAAAGTAAATACCTACCTTAAAAAATCACAAATCATCATCTAACTTTAAACTTCAAGGAACTAAGAAAAGAATAAACTAAACTCAAAGTTAACAGAAAGAAGGAAAATAAATAAGTGAAATAGAAAACAAGCTGAAAAATCAACAAAAGTAAGTGTTGTTTTTTAAAATCAATAAATTGACAAACTTTTATATAGATAAGAAAAAAGACTGAAGTAATAAAAATCAAAAGTGAAAGAGAAGTCACAACAATGACACAGAAACACAAAAGACCATGAAACCACTATGAATATTTATATACTAACACGTGGGATAATCTAAAAGAAATTGATAAAATTCTAGATGTGTATATCCTACCAAGATTGAATCAGGAAGAAATAGAAAATCTGATCAGACCTATAACTAGAAAGGAGATTGAATCAGTAATCAAAATAAGTAAATAAATAATCCCCCAACAAGAGAAGTCCAGGCCCAAATATCAGATCAGAATAAACCTTGTGGACATTATGATAAATGAAATAAGCAAGTCACAAAAAAGGTATAAAAATGCATGATTAGACATATAGAAGGTACCTAAAGTAGTCATTCTTAGAAAGTAGAATGATGATTGCCAGAGCTTGAGGGGAGGGGAAAAGGGAGTTGTTTAATGGGTAGAGTGTTTCAGTTTTTCAACATGTAAAAGTTCTTTGAATCTGTTGCATAACAAAATGCATATAGCTACACTTAGAATGGAAAAATTTTACATTACATATTTTTTTCCATAAATAAAAAGTACCCATAAAAAATGGGAGAAACATTTGCCAAATTTTGTCAACAAGATTATTAACCTAGAAGTTGCAAGGAGCTTATAACTTCTTTCCAAGATGTAAATGTAATCATATCCTTTAAAAAATTTCCTAACATAGGTTTTGGTTACAAAATAAAATTAAAAATAAATAAAATTTTAAGGAGGCATGCATTTAGATTCTTGTGGGATAAACTATAGTTTGTAAAACTGTATACATCAAATCAACGTTAGGGTTCTGTCTTACTGTCTTACTGCCTCTCATGAAGTTGAGTATCATATTTGCTTTAAGTTTGGGTGTTTGGTTGGAATGCTGTGACTTAAAATATAGACATACAGAAGATTTTCTCTTAGAGGCAACTTGGGACCCCTCCAATATCTTTCTACAGATGTGGTCCTGCAATTCGTGAGACATGACTCTGTGTATAGCAGCATTTTTTATTTACAGCTGGTTAATGATTTTCTTGAGCAATACTGAGTAATTATTTCCTAGATCTATTTCAAATATATGATCCAGAGAGGAAAATGTAACTTTTTTCTTCTCAACTGTTTTTTGTAAAGTTGGAATTTCTTCTTTGAAAGATGCTATCATGTTTTATCTCTTTCAACAAATACAAAGGAAAAAAAATTAAAGACATCTCCAAGTCTGGCAGAATTCATGGGGAAAATTCCCTTTGATTTGACATACTACTACTACTAATACACTATTTACTTTGTCTTATCATTATTCTTTTCATTAAAGGTAGAGTACTGGAATAATCTGGAGAGAAGGTAGAAAAGGGAGAAATGAAATGTATATGACTAAAATGTATTTGAGTTAATATTCTTCTTAGTCTTGGCCTATTCTTGTCCCATTTCATCAAGTAATGCAATCCGTCAGAAAAGAAAAATTTTAGTACTAGTTCTTCCATGAAGTTCTGACATTGGGTATGGTTTTCTGAGCTAAACTTCATAATCTTACAGCCTAATATCAATTCTGTTCAGCTTGCATGTTCATTAGAATTGTCTACTGTAGTTAATTCATAGTGTCTTATTTAATTGTTTTATATATGTTGTGGCCTCAGAAGATGTATTTTTATGTCTCCAAGGCTGAGATATATCTGCTTATTAAATTTTTACTTTTTTTGGTAGCCTCATGAGGACTGGGGCCATAACTGCCTTGTTTGCAGTATCTCCCCAGAAGTAGCACTGTATCTAGAACATAGTCTGTGTCCAATAGATGCTTTCTTAAATATGTGAATGAATCATAGGTGAATCTAGAGAATGCTCCTTTTTTTCTACTCTACATAAGGTCATAGATAAAAATATAAATATAACAAACACTATGGGAAGCTGATAACCAAACAGCAACTTAAATTTCAAAAGGTGGTATCAACATATTTTTGAATGAGAGTGAATGTCTTTATGGACCGTTTTTTCACTTATAAAACAAAGATGCAGGAAAGCTAATGTCAACAAAAACCCTAAGTCTGAGGCAGGACAGATAGAAGCTAAATGCAGAGAGCTGATTTTGGAATGCTTCATAGAGAATGGGTGCTTATTACAGAGTGCAAGTCATTAAGACAATAGGACCAATGATATGCATTGCTGGCTGACAATGTTAAAATATGTTTACTATTGATAATTTCTTCTAGTTTCATCTATAACAGCTCTAGTTCATTGCTACCAAAGAGCCACGAGGAAGGTGAATACAAATAACATCAACTGTGATCCCTTGACTGGCAAACTTCAGTTGTCCTGGAACACCAAGTATGGATTCTTGGATAGTTTAACCAAATCCAATTCAAATTATTCATTGTGTTCATCACCCTTCAAATGAGAAAGCCCATCTCATATAATAGTTACAGAATTGCCCAAAGGAGAAATAGTGCTCCTTAACTATTGACCATTCAACTATATGGTGCCATGTCCAAGATGAAGAGAATTCTTAGAAACATATTTACTGCCCTGAAAAAGTTTAGAATTCAGTAATATGAATTATATGCAGAGAAATATAACAGTAAGATGAAGGGATGAACAATAAACTGAGATAGTGGATAAGTTTGAGCTGTTCTAAAGTCAACAGTCTGGGGTCCATGAGATCAGGAAAGGCTTTTGAAAGGAGGATGAGCTGGTGGTGTTCCATTAAAGTGGATAATTTTGCCATTAACTAGAGAAGACTGTGGAAAAAAATCTCTTGCTTGCTTCAATTATTCTTCCACTAGTAAATAAACAAATCCACACCCAGATCATAATACATATAATACCTTGGAAGAAACTTTTAAATGAAAATATATGCACATTTGTGAGAATATTTCATTATGGTATAGGAAACCAAAAAGTTACTAAAAATTGCACATGGTATGGCTTCTTGAGTGAAATTTACTTTTTTTTCCTCCCAAAGCCATTTACAGTATTGGATATTCTGGTCAGTCTTTTGGAATATGCACTGTAGGCCTTAATCTGTGATCTTCTGCCTTGAGATTGTTCATTAGAATTTTTATTGTAATTACACTTGTGAAGTTCCCCTTTTTATCATACTCATTAGCAGCATGTAGCTAACTCATTTTCTTGAGTTAACATAATTTTGTTATGTATCGTTTTTGATAGAAAAATATTTTATATCCAATATGATACGAAATGGAAAAAGCAAATGGTTCATGATCCTACTTAACTCTAATTATATTTTACTTTTATGGAATGGGAACACACTTCAGTTACTAATGATGTTAATAATTTATTGAGGAACAGTTACAGGAAGTAGGCTAGGGCAATATGAGCTAGTAAATACACATCAAATTCCACTGCCCTAAAGCCTAAATTTGCCAAGAGAAGGAGTTAGGACCTTTTGGTTGAGCCGTCCTAACTGAGCTGTTCAGAGTTAGAGACCAATTAAAGATAGGACAACAAACAGAAGCATCTGTGTAGGGGTCACACAGCTATCAGGACTGTGGGGAGCAGAGCAATCAGCAACAAGGGGCTGGCTAGGAGGGGAGGAAGCAGCCATAGGTCAAAGCCACAGAGCAGAAGAAGAAACAGGGGCCAGAAGGAAGCCTTTACTACCTGATGATACTTTGTTTTTCTTCTTTTACAACATAGTAGTGTCATGGGTGATTCTGTGGCTACAGGCATCTTGCAAGGGTATCTTGCAAGTTTTACTTAATATTTTAAAAATCCGTTCTAAGGCACTAACTCAAGCTGTCAGTATTTAAGTTTATTATTATGGGGTGAAAAATAAGTGACAATAAAGGAAAAATAGGGCTTTTGGTAGCCCAAGTTGTACCTTTATGAAGGTTGGTAATAACTGTTCCTTCCATTTAGACCAAAGAGCAGAGTGTATTAGTCAGGGTTTTCCAAAGAGATGGGACTAATGGGTTACATATGACACACACACACGCACTCTTTACAGAAATTTTAAGAAACTAGCTCACACAACTGTTGAGGCCTGGTGAATCCCAAATCTGATGTGTCAGGCTGGTGGGCTGGAGATTCAGGGGACAGTTACGGGAAGGTGGGCTGCTATTCAAATCCAAAGGGTTTCTGCTAGCAAAATTTCTTCTCTGGGAGGTCAGTTTTTGTTTTATTAAGGTCCCAACTAATAGAATGATGCTCAGCCACATTTTGAAGAGAAATCTGCTTTACTCAAAATTCACTGCTTTCAATATCTTATCCAAGTAAATACCTCCACAAAAATAACCAAAATAATGTTTGACCAAATATAGGGCACCAAGTCCCCACCAACTTGATGCATAAAACGAATCATCAAGCAGAGCACAGGCTGGATTTTGGTTCCCTTTCACCCCTTTCATCAGGTGCTCACATGTAGAGAAAATAGGGCTGCTTTCCACAGTGGGTTGGGTTTTGCTAGCACAATTTCAGGCTGTATGCCAGTACATGTGGGGACCACAACTGACTCATTTTGTAACCAGTAGGCTAATTAGTGGCCATGAGGCTCTGTAACTGCCCATGACCAACTGCCCTTCCAGAGAGGAGCTGGACTTTGATAAATGTGACTAGCTCACAGGAGCAGAATAGATGATGGCTGGTCACAGGGTGCTTATAATGCTGAATTTTATTCTGGTTCTCTGCCACTGACTTGCTATGAAATGTTGGATAATATCACTTTATTTTTCTGGGTCTAGTTTTTCCTCTTTGAAAACCACAGGTTTATAATTTGAAAAGTATCATTTGTGACATGATGTGTCAAACATTAGCTTTAACATAATTGATTTTGGTCCTTATTTAACACTGTCAATGACTAGGAAAAGAGATTCTTTTATTGAAATTAGATATATTCAACAGCCTGTTTTTCTCACATGATTTCTAAATCATTTGATGATCTTCTTTATTTGAAGGAGAACTCACATAATAAAACTATCAACAATTTTAAAAACTCAGGAGAAAAATTCATCTTCAGGTGAATAAGCAATTTCATAAAGTAATGTTATTAAATGTAAAAAATTTGAATGAGCTCTATATATCACAAAAGTGCAATACTTGCCTCCTTACCTAGTGAGGTCAGTATCAATTAAGTTTTAAGGTTTAGTCCCACAAATTCAAAGGATCAATGAAATAATACTTTAAAATTTTAATACAATCTATTTGAAGTCACTTCAGAACATAAATAGTAATCAGGAAGAGAGATTTATTTACTTTTTCCTGTATACCTCTTCTTGCATATTGGGATTCTCCTTGGATCATTAATACTTCTGGATGGATCCTATTATATTTTCATCTCAAATTGCTTAAAAATTTTCAGAGAAAATAATTATTCATACTCTGATATTCTGATTAGACAAACAAGTATACCCTTTTATGCAACTTCAATTCACCAGAATATACCATACCATAACATGCTATAAACAATGTATTATGTGGAAAATATTTGGAGCTTTAAAGTTTTAGAAAGTGTTTTAAACAACTTTTTAATAACTTTTGTCATGCAATTTCAAAAAGATTAGGTCCAAAAGGACTTTAAAGTAAGACTTTTAAGGGGTATGGCCTTCCACAAACATACAGAAGTGTTAATACCTCAAAGTGTGCCATACCTTTTAGCACTAGAGTTGGGAATCTGATGAGCTGATTTTGGGGGGTTGCCACTGCTCAGAGCATTTTTCAAAATCCATTCATGGAAGTGACTTTAGAGCTAGTTTATGAACCACACAAGGAAATTAGCTTTATTACTTTATTGTCACACCTCATATATTTCCCTTCTCAGATTCTTCACAGTTGGGCATCTTCCCCATCTCAGAGAGATTTTGCTTTTTCCCCATTTCATACTGTCCTTGCACATATGTTTCCCAAAGAATGAATGTTTGCTATAGATAGATTCACAGCTATATGCAAGTAGATAAAATATGGTGTGAACACAAATAGAAAATACATTACCTGGCAGGGTACTCTATTACACAAAATAGCTTTTCTAATTGAGGTGGACAGAAAATGTCATTTTTCTAAGTTTAAAACTTATAGAATGTGTGTGTTAACACTGTTTTAACCTGTTGGCTTAGAGGTCTGCTCTTGAAAAAAATCTAATTTTCTCTAAACTAGTTAAAAAAAAAAGACTCAAAACATTGATGATTCAAAGCATGACAGTAGAATGTAGCTTTGAATATAACTATCATTATTAAAATTAGGAATAAAATGATTTTACTACATGATTAAGTGAGGAAATGGGATGTTTGCAAAAATGTGAGATAATCTACAGTAATAAAAGTTTTCTTAATTTAACTTTATTTTCCTAGCATCATTTCCAAAAATTTCTTAGTAGTTTACAAAGAACAAAAATCATCAGGAGAGGGAAATGCCAACTGTTTTAGTTTACGCATATCCAGGCTGTGTATTTCCCTGTCTTTGGTTCATTGAGGCAATATCACAGCATGGCCTCTGGATAAAACAAGCAAAAGATAATGCAGAACACACCAAACTAGAGTAGGTCAATTAAAAAAACTTATTAACAAGCAATTAAAGCTCAGTAGTTTTTTCTTTGTGTGAGTTTGTGTAAGTATTCAGGGGAGAGTTTATCATCTTGGGCCGATTCTTTCCCCAGGTGTCATTTACTGGAGATGCCTGAGGAAACTTGGAGAAGAATCAGAAGAAATCAAACAAATTATTGTAAAGTTGCCTTTTGTTATAAGTGAATGAATTTTCTCATTGAAATGAATCCTTTTTCTATGCTTAGTTAAAAGAAAATAAAATTCAATATTGATGTACCAAACCAAAAAGCAATGATTCTGAAAATGGTCCATCAAAGGCAGGACACATTGTGGAACTGAACAAAGGCTGAAGACTTATTAATGATAGGTCAATCCTATGGTGAGCCCGAGTGAGTGAACTACTGTCTGGAAGTACACTGTTCACTCATGTGAAGTGAATTAACACTTCGTGGACACCAGGGTATTGTTAAGATCATTGAGACAACTGATTTACTATGAGCATCCTGGTGCCCTTGCACACCCGGCATCTCCATGGGATCAGGCATAATGAAATTATATGGTGCCAAGAAGCTAGACCTTACACATTTTAGGCAATAGCCTAGTGAAGTGGTAGGGACTCATGGTGGTTAAATCATGGGGTGCTCCTCTAGCCTTAGCAGAAATTTTATCTTTTGTCTTGTAAAGCAAAGAAATTGGAGCAAGCAAAGCACCCCTGATGACAAGTCACCCAAAACTTTCTTTTATGTGTTGTTAAGTGATTTTTTGCAAGCTCTTCTTTTGCTCACTGGCAGGAAAAAACCCAAAGATTTCCTTCAATCAAAGAACCAGGGAGGAAGTTGATACCTAATAAAGGCAATCCTTATACAGTTTGTTTCTAACTTTAGGCTCCTAAAAAAAAAAAAATCGTCATAACTAGGTTAATAGCTAAGAGAAAGAAAGCAGAAAATCTTCATAAAAATACATCGTCTTAAAACAAGTCATGTCCCCATTGCCCACATACAAATTAAGCAGATATGCACTATCTAATAAAGCTGATTGTACTAGAAAATAAATTATTTATAACAGAGATATAAGCATTTTTTTTTGGTAGAAGTCATGGAAATAGATTACATTAGGAAATAAATAAGTGCTTCTTTAGTAGTATGAATTAGTTTGATAATATTGGTGCCTTTGTGTTTTTTGTTTTTTATTTCATTTTATTTTATTTGTCTTTTTAGGGCTGCACCCATGGCATATGGAGGTTTCCAAGCTAGGGGTTGAGTTGGAGCTGCAGCCACCGGCCTACACCACAGCCACAGCAACACCATATCTGAGCTGTCTGTGACCTACACCACAGTTCATGGCAACACTGGATCCTTAACCCACTGACAGAGGCCAGGGATTGAATTTGAGTCCTCATGGACACTAGTCAGATTCGTTTCTGCTGGGCCACGACAGGAACTTCGTGTTTTCTATTTTTTAAATTAAAGTTTAAAACTTATTCAGCTATTAATTCCAAAGACTGTGTGAATTTTTTTTAAGTTTTACTGAAGTATAGTTGTGATGATTTACAATGTTGTGATGATTTCTGCTGTACAACAAAATGATTCAGTTATATATACATACATATATATATGTATACACATGCATACATACACACACGTCTATTCTTTTTCAGATTCTTTTCCCATGTAGACTATTACAGAATATTGGGTAGAGTTCCCTGTGCTATACAGTAGCTCCCCATTGACTAACCATTCCATATACCATAGTGTGCATATGCCAGTCCAAATCCCCAATTCATCCTTCCCTCCAACCTGTCCCCTTTGGTAACCATAAGTTTGTTTTCACAGTCTGAAAATCTGTTTCTATTCTGGAGATAATTTCATATGTTTCTTTTTTTTAAGATTCCACATATAAGTGATGTCATATATGTTTGTCTTTCTCTGACTTACTTAGTATGATAATCTCTGGGTTCATCTGTGTTGCTGTTAATGGCATGATTTCATTCTTTTTTATGGCTAATATTCCTATATATATGTATGTATGTATGACATGTTGTAACTAACTAGGAGTGAATGAGATTCATTTGGAATCCTGCTTATAAAAGCTGGATCTATTTAAGTTTTAGGATTAATTATAAAGAAATACACAAAGACATAATTTTGCCTAGCAATTAGGTAACCTGACAATAGAAAGAATGCTCTGTTGAATATGGGAAAATTATACTAGCATTAGTTTGACTTCCAACCTGAGAGCCCTTTGTCCATCTAATTCCATGGTTTTAGATATGAATTTTTATGAATATGGAAGATATGCCTCAAAATTGTCTCATCATTAATTGATTTCCCTTTGAACACAGGGATGCCCACTCTCACCACTGCTCTTCAACATAGTTTTGGAAGTCCTAGCCACAGCAATTAGACAAACAAAAGAAATAAAAGGCATCCATATAGGAAGAGAAGAGATCAAACTGTCACTGTATGCAGATGACATGATACTATACATAGAAAACCCTAAGGACTCAACCCCAAAACTACTTGAGCTGATTAATAAATTCAGCAAAGTAGCAGGATATAAGATTAACATTCAGAGGTCAGTTGCATTTCTGTATACCAGCAAGAAATATTAGAAAAGGAATACAAAAATACGATACCTTTTAAAATTGCACCTCACAAAATCAAATACCTCGGAATACACCTGACCAAAGAGGTAAAGGACCTATATGCTGAGAACTATAAAACTTTAATCAAAGAAATCAAAGAAGATGTAAAGAAATGGAAAGATATTCCATGTTCCTGGATTGCAAAAATCAAGATTGTAAAAATGGCCATACTACCCAAAGCAATCTATAGATTCAATGCAATCCCTATCAAATTACCCAGGACATTTTTCAGAGAACTAGAACAAACAATCCAAAAATTTATATGGAACCACAAAAGACCCAGAATCGCCAAAGCAATTCTGAGAAACAAAAACCAAGCAGGAGGCATAACTCTCCCAGACTTCAAGAAATACTACAAAGCCACAGTCATCAAAACAGTGTGGTACTGGTATCAAAATAAACAGACAGACCAATGGAACAGAATAGAGAATCCAGAAATAAACCCTGACACCTAGGGCCAATTCATCTTTGACAAGGGAGGCAAGAACATCAAATGGGAAAAAGAAAGTCTATTCAGCAAGCATTGCTGGGAAACCTGGACAGCTGCATGCAAAGCAATGAAACTAGAACACACCCTCACACCATGCACACAAATAAACTCCAAATGGCTGAAAGACTTAAATATACGACAGGACACCATCAAACTCCTAGAAGAAAACATAGGCAAAACACTCTCTGATATCAACATCATGAATATTTTCTCAGGTCAGTCTCCCAAAGCAATAGAAATTAGAGCAAAAATAAACCCATGGGACCTAATCAAACTGAAAAGCTTTTGCACAGCAAAGGAAACCCAAAAGAAAACAAAAAGACAACTTACAGAATGGGAGAAAACAGTTTCAAATGATGCAACCGACAAGGGCTTAATCTCTAGAAAATATAAACAACTTATACAACCCAACAGCAAAAAAGCCAATCAATCAATGGAAAAAAAAGACCTGAATAGACTGTTCTCCAAAGAAGATATACAGATGGCCAACAAACACATGAAAAAATGCTCAACATCACTGATTATAAGAGAAATGCAAATCAAAACTACCATAAGGTACCACCTCACACGAGTCAGAATGGCCATCATTAATAAGTCCACAAATAACAAGTGCTGGAGGGGCTGTGGAGAAAAGGGAACCCTCCTGCACTGTTGGGAATGTCAACTGGTACAGCCACTATGGAGAACAGTTTGGAGGTACCTTAGAAATCTGTACATAGAACTTCCATATGACCCCGCAATCCCACTCTTGGGCATCTATCCGGACAAAACTCTACTTAAAAGAGACACATGCACCCGCATGTTCATTGCAGCACTCTTCACAATAGCCAGGACATGGAAACAACCCAAATGTCCATCGACAGAGGATTGGATCCGGAAGAGGTGGTATATATACACAATGGAATACTACTCAGCCATAAAAAAGAATGACATAATGCCATTTGCAGCAACATGGATGGAGCTAGAGAATCTCATATTGAGTGAAATGAGCCAGAAAGACAAAGATAAATACCATATGATATCACTTATAACTGGAATCTAATAGCACAAATGAACATCTCCTCAGAAAAGAAAATCATGGACTTGGAGAAAAGACTTGTGGCTGCCTGATGGGAGGGGGAGGGAATGGGAGGGATCGGGAGCTTGGGCTTATCAGGCACAACTTAGAATAGATTTACAAGGAGATCCTGCTGAATAGCATTGAGAACTTTGTCTAGATACTCATGTTGCAACAGAACAAAGGGTGGGGAAGAAAATGTAATTGTAATGTATACATGTAAGGATAACTTGATCCCCTTGCTGTACAGTGGGAAAAAAATAAAAATAAAAAGTGAAAAAAAAAAGATTTCCCTTTGAACAAAGAAAACATTTTTTTTCCTTCTTTTGCTTGAAATATAGTAGAAGTCAAATTGTTATAATATTATGTTGGCTGAAATACAAAATGAAGATGTTGGGTTCTTTAAAGCTGGGACATGTTAGGAGTAATCATCTTGATTTTCTGCTAAGTACTAGTCATGCTAATTTCTGCCATCAACAAATTTGATTAAATTCAAAGAGGGTAAACATTTTTTCCCTAACTTGCAACATTCTTAATGTTTAGAAACAGAAAATTTCTCAACCGGATATGGGCTTTCCTAATAGGAAATTGAAACTATATTTTTTATTGAAATATATTTGATTTACAGTGTTAATTTCTGCTGTACAGCAAAGTAATTTGGTTATATATACACACATACACATCCTTTTAAATATTATTTTCCATTATGGTTTATCTTAGGATATTGAATATAATTCTCTGCTATACAGTAGAACTGTGTTGTTTATATCTTCTCTATGTAATAGTCTGTATCTACTACCCAGAATCCCAGGCCAGCCATCCCTCCCTCCCCTTTGGCAACTACAAGTCTATTCTCTGTCTGTTTTTTTAAAATATATCATTTTTAAAAAAAGTGTATTTTTCTCATCTTCCCTTTCCCTCTAGGCAAAAAGAGTGTGTTGATCAAATGCTTTTTACTTTGATTTTTTTTTTTTTTTTTTTTTGCTGTTCAGATAAGATGGCTTGTCTACTTAGAACCAGGGATCATTTTATCCCTCTCATTCAAATAATTTTAGAATCTAAGACCAATGCCAAAACACCTGGTCTGAAAAGTTTAAAGAAAATGTTTAGATGCCTGTCAAATCTGAATAAACTGGGAGTTACTGTTGTGGCACAGTGGAAACAAATCCGAATAGGAAACATGAGTTGTGGGTTCGATCCCTGGCCTTGCTCAGTGGGTTAAGGATCCGGTGTTACTGTGAGCTATGCTGTAGGTCGTAGACATGGCTTGGGTCTGGCATTGCTGTGGGTCTGGCATAGGCTGGCAGCTGTATCTCCGATTGGATCCCTAGCCTGGTAACCTCCATATGCCATGGGCATGGCCCTGAAAATACAAAAAGACAAAAAAAAAAAAAATCTGAATAATCTAACCTAATGTTTAAATTTGGGAGGAAATTCAATAGATATGTTACTTTTGCAACCTTTCAAAGCTGATATTTTTCCTTTTTTTAATCGTCACTCCAAAATAATGTAATATCAAATTAGTGTTCATTTAGAAAACAGTATGTTGAAAACAAGACATGTATCTAGAATATCCCAACATAAAGTGGTGTTCAGTAAGAAGCCTCTGTGAGAGGTTCACTGAGATGCTTTTGGAGACTGAGTATGAAAGACAGAGTTTCTGAAACTAAGTTATCTGGGACTCCTGGAACCTTGCTATCTTCCTACAGTGGATACAGATAAAAGAAATCTACCAGTTAAATATTTTCAAATGACGATGTTAGATAATTCAGTGTTTTTATGTTTTTTCCAGTGACACTGTAATAGATGTAGACTTTCATTGTTGACATTGATCAAAATGCAAAAGGCCAGAATTTTGAGTTACAATTGGGGAAAAGATAACAGAAATTACACTTTAAGATACACCTTGGAAAATTAATATTGAGGTGATTTTCTAATTATGTCTTTAAAATAGTAGTTTATCATTTCAGAATCAATACCTTACACAGACACCAACATCTCATAAAATAAACATGCAGTGAAAGGGTAACACACACATTAGCCACAGACTGAGTCTGTAGCCAATACAGGATGATGAGAAGGAATTCTCAGTGTGGTATGATGTGCTATCGAAGCCATTAGCCATATGGTGCAGTGCAAAGAGGGCCTCTGTGACAGAGTAACAGTTGCATGTTATATGGTTTATTAAATAATTATGCAATGGCAAGCGATGCTTTTGTAATTATTGGCTGTTTTATAATATTTGTGTTAATCTAGCTGCATTTACCAGGTTGAAAGATGCATGTTCCATCATGTCTCCACGTGTCCTATCTGCTTTGCATATCAAATGCAAATCGGCTGCCATATTGAAGATTTAGGGCACATTTTTTTGTATCATACTGTGTATCATCAAGGTATGCCACAGGGCATTTTAGAAATATAGGGGCACATTCCTTTTAGAGTTGCCTTCCCACCTGCCACCTGTCAGTGTAGACACACTGTATGTGGCATAGAGAATGCGTTATTTTTAGGCAATTTCCTGGGAATGAGGCAGGGAAACATTAAGACATCCAAATGAAAAGCAAAACGTTTAATAAAATATCTGGATACTTTGCTAGGTGATGCTGTGCCAGTACCTATTTGAATACTTGCTAAAGACTAGACACTATCCTGACCCACTTCTAGTTATAGTAATTTTTCCTCTAAGTTAATTTGTATTGCCTTCATTCCCCTCCAACTTATATGGCTCTGTTAACCATTCAGATGACTGGCCTATATTAGATAGTTACTTAGAAACAGTATGTGGCTCTACAAGGTGGGATTACCAGAGGACTGGTAGCAAGATCCTGGCTAAAGCAGTGAAAAGGCTTGATTGCACCATGCCCGCCATGGGAACGCAGGGCAGCTGCATCTGACACTGAGAGAGATGTTGCAGCTCAATGAAATGCACTGGAGCAATAGCATACTTTTTCTTCCATAAGCCGACTCTCAGCTAAAGGAATTACAGTAGCTTCAAAATAAAGGTATATGCTTTCATGCATGATTATTTCAAAGCCATGTTAGAATTTTGAGAATGTAATTTAGAGTTTGTACATGATAGTTGGATAAAAACACTGAAAAGTCGAGCTAATTCAGGTGCAATATTGACACGGGTACAGACATTATCCACGATCTTATTGCAAAGTTAATGCCTCTATTTCTCTGCTTCTGTATGTAAAGGCTGAAATAGTCTTATTCTGAATATTGCTTTTATAAAAACTGATTTTTAGTTTTTAATATGTAATCCCTTAGGTCTACTTCCATATGCTAAGGCCTCTCTCGTTTTCAAAGAAGAAAAATAAAAGAAAATTAAGAATAGTCATTAGGGCAGTTTGTTAGTATTTCAGTCTCCTCCTGTCTAACATGTAGCAGGATTGCATTTCCTCACAGCCTTATGTTTATTATGGCCAAGAGTCTCTGCCCAATGAAAATGGGGGCAGAAGTCTTTACTAACAAAATGCAATTCACCATGGCACCTTCCTACTAATGGGGAGACCAGTGACATTCCAGATGGGAGAAGCCACTTCAGCCTCAGTTTCTGAGTAAGGACAACATGAAACAAAGGTTCTGGGAACATTCTAGCCCTTAATGTACAATGCAACATGAGCAAGGAATAAATCTGTATTTCTTTAAGCTACTAAGATTCTTAAGGTTGTTCATTGTTTGCAACTAACAACAACAACGAAATAGATGATAGTTCCTGTGATTTCATAGATATTAGTACTTAGGACAAAGTTAACTATAAATATTTATTAAAATGACTTTAAATATTATAATATTAGGGAATGAGAGTATTTGTAGTCTCCTGCTGCATTTGTAAGACTGGTATGAAATGGGTTCCCAGAGACGACCTCAGCTCCCTGAAGCCAGACTGGGCGGGTGGTAATTCTCTCTTCCATTTCTTCTACTCTTGACCTGGTGGGTAACCAAAGTGAGTCAAACATTATTATTTTCATGTTATGGAATCAAGTTTGGGAAACATTGGGATAAACATGATGTGTGATGTGTCAAAAATCATGCAGTGGGTGTGGGTGAAAAAAGGAAATTTGGAAAATACTGATAAATATCTGAGGAGAAGGTAAAATAATATTTAGACCTTTCTATCTATAAATTGTTCAAATATACCAAATTGCTGGTTCTCCAGTTTTACTTGGCTTGTGTGCAGATTTGCTAATCCATCTATTCATCTCGGAAGCCAACCAATCAACAAAATTCAAGTGCAGCTGTATGTTACAGGAACTGTGCAAAACGGTGAGGATAAAAAAATGGACTGTGTCGTCATCCCTCCAGTAACCACCATTTTCATGAGGAAGGAGGATAATTAATTATAATAAAATACAATATGTGATGTTGCAAGTAAATCCTATGTTCTAAGCACTATCATACATGTTGAATTTTTATTTTGTCCTCAAAGAACTCAGTCGGGTAGAAAATATTCCCTTCACTGTATGTAGATAAGGATACTGGTTCTTAGAAAATGTGAATGATTTTTTTTCCAAAGTCCTACTACTAAAGAAGTATTGGAAAAAGGATTTGAATCCAGTACTATAGAGAAAAGTATGTGCGCATTGATAAAGATTACCTTTCTTTATGCCTAATTACCACAGGGGCCCTGCCAGGATGCACTGTCCTTTGCTTTCCATTAGGCTGTATGCATAATGTTGGGCTTTGTTTCCTATTTAGGATTCTCTGAGTTTGAGATCATATTCAGCTCGCCTCCTTAATAGTAAATTTTTTTCATCTGGTAGAAAGACACAATCTGGAAGGGAAGAATCTATTTTCTAGTGTAGTGTATTTTCTTTGTTATGGAATGGGGTTGAGTTTAGGAGATTAAAATTTGAGCTGATAAAGGGAGGTTAGCCATATGTGGAAATGTTTGGTCTCTAATCTATTTAGATATAAAGAAGTTGCTAAAAATTTCTCTGTATTCTCTAATTTATAATTCTCTAAATTACCTTAATTTAGGTATGAGACATAATGCTCCATTTTTTTCAGTGATTCAGCTTCAAGAATCCTCGGTCTCAGCCTGCTCAGCAGCAACTTTCTTTTGCTTTGTGTCTTGAATTTGGTCCCTTATTTTTTCATCTGTAAAATGAGAGCAGGGGTTGTACCAGGTTGTATACAGAGTTTCAGTGATTCTAATGTTGTATGATTTCTTTAGCTTTTGAAACTAGTGGGAGTGCCAGCTGATCTGACTTTCATTCTGTTTTAAAAGTCTGTATACATAGAAAATGATTTTTTTGAGTTAATTTCAAGATCACATAGAAATAGTGACAAAATCACAGATGGAATTCCGTCTGGGCTCTTCCAGAGGTTTCTTTTGTAATGTGTTGAGCAATCTCATATTTGCCAAAGTACTTGGAGGACATTTGAGTTTATTTCTGTGTATGTTATATAGTTTGACATGATTTGACCTTACTGGCATCTGGAGTGAGATCGGTCACTAATATTTGTATTTATTACCAGATTACATGCAGCGCTTGATTCCACACTTTTTTCTCAGCCTAGTAGTTCTGTGTGCGTATGTGTGCACATGAGCATGCACACACTTAACAACAAACACTAACAGGTGTCTGCGATTTCCTCTCTCCCACCTTAAATAAATAGAAACATCTTTAAACAACATGGTGACAGAGCTGATGATATGTTTCTCACTTTGGTGAATAAATAGTAATGGAAGACAAAGGAGAAGGACAGTTGGGTGGCAGGTGTTTTTGAAAAGTTCTGGAGTAATAAATTAAGATTGCATATATTGCATTTACATTATTAAATTTCCTAGGAGTAGTTCAGGATATGAGCACTCAAGAATGGTATTTGGTATGAAACACAAGAATGATGTCTTAATTGCAAAAATCTATGCTTAAATATTAAATATAGAAATAAGAAAAATTTAATTGAGAAAAAAGGCAGAAGTTCATGACAAGTTTTATAAAGCTCCTCGTGATGCAAACATTTACATTCTAAGCCTTTCTCCTCCGTTATAAACATCGATGAAAGCAGCTGGCTGAGACTGCCGAACCAGTTATTTTATCAGGCATTGCTAGCAGAGATACTACTTTCATTTTTGCCAGCATTTGTAGTGTAAATGAGGAGCAACCTATCATAAAATAATGCTAAGAAGATCAAAGGAGCCAATCCCTACTACCAAGCTAAAATCATTCTGGGAAAATGTTTTCGATTATGGTCAATAATGTAATCAAGCCAGAAACCTGCCTAAAATTGGAGCTAGAGCAGAATTACTGCTAATATTACAGGGTACTTAATCGGCCATAATATGACAAGAAAGTTCTGGACTTGTAAAAATGCAGGGCTAATAAAATATTTACAAAGAGCTGTATAGTTTTGATTAGAGTACTATGTGTATGTTCTCTTCTAAACAAACTGGTGTGACAATGGAAGATTTAGAATTGAGGCAGGAAGAGGAAAGCTTAAAAGGAAGAAAACCAAAAGGGTCATTTAAAAAGAAAATCTCTGATTTTATTCTTTAAAGACCAATTACTTTCTGTCCCCTGTGGGAAGGGGGAAAAAAAAACATTCTTCTTAATAGCAAAATCATTCTAAGACTTTTCTGATTCATTTTATATTTAGCAGATTACAGCTTTAGTCATCAGTAGGAAAGAGCCTCACAAACTGACAGACCTGAAATCATGTCCTTTGATTGTAATTGACAGAAAAAGCATTTAAGGTAAAGAAAAAAATTATTTTATTCATCTTTGATTACACTGTGATGTGATTTGGTGACATAATACAGCTGGGAACTGAGGCAAGAAAGGCAATAATTCGTACTTGAGGGTTTGACATGATGTAGCCCTTTACTCGTCTTCCTACCAATGCCTCCAGCTACAATAGTCTCCTTGATGGAGGTTAGACAAATAGATATACAGCATGTTAGAATTTAAAAGGCAAACAGCTCTAAAATAACATTTCTTAAGGCAACGTATTTCAGCATTAAATGCTTGACAGCTACACATTTGACTGGACCTAAAATTAAATCTATTCAATTTAAACATTTTATGGTACAAAAACATTTACCCCAATTTAAGCAACAGTTTCTTAAAATAATGGAAAATACATGGTTTACACATAATAGCTTTCTAAAGAGATACTTTTTTTTTCTTTTTGGCTATCAGTGACTATGTGTATTTCTGAAACCATCCAATATGAATTAGAGTATTCTTTTTATACTTTATTTGAAAGTTCTCTTCATTCCTTTTTCCTGACTCATTTACTTTTCAGATAGGAGGTTGCCATATATATAATTTACAAGGGATTTACATGCAAACATGATTGTAAATAATGTCAGTTGTAAACTCAAATGTAGAGCAGCACATTTCTCTGACACATACCTCATTAAATTTATATTCTAGGATTTGAATAATGAGCATAAAGTTTGATTCAGTATCTTCATTTTAATGTGCCATAATGAAAATAACTTCTTTATATTCATTCACAAATGACTTCCTAATACTCAGATTTTAAGAGATATAGCACATGAACTAATAGTGTGTATTTTGTGAAGAAATAAAAAAGATATTAGAAAATGTGTAAAAGGAATCTATAAAGTTTAATTTGATAAATTTTCTTTATAATCAGGGATTTGAAGAGTTTACATTTGAAAGTCACATAAGTCTGCTAGGCCAGAAAACCTATTGCTTAACAATGTTTTTTAGTGATAAAGAAAAGATCTCCTGAATGTCACAAATGGGTATATATGTCTGTCTGTGTGTGAGTGTGTGTAGCCATAGGGAGAATTCAATGAATACCTTCCAGAGAATAACTTCTGATGGAGTTATATTTTCCAAAGGAAGATTATGAAGTGTCAGTGCATGATGATATTTATATATGTAAATCAAGTATTTGAATCTGCAAGTTAATTGTGTGTAGAAATGTCAGACTAATTATAAACTCTTTGGCTGTATTTACCTGAATGCCCCCAAAGCTGTTTAAAACTAAAAATTTCAATTTATAGGAGGTTGTTTCAGTTATCAGAAATGGATTCTATTAATCATATTTTTCAGGTGAATATAGATATCACCCACACAAATACAAGTCAGAAAGCTGTTCAACCTCCCATGAAAAACATGTTCAGTGTTCTTCTGGGTTAGCTCAGGTTCTGGATTATCTTGTCAGTGAACTTCAAGAGCATATGCCTCAAATAATAATTTGAATTATTGTCTAAGTGGTATGTTAAAAATTTCCAAGATAAGTATTAATTATTGATATTGCTTCATATACCATCCCTTCTCACCCTATGGAGGTCAACTTAGATTTCATTTTGTACCAATATTTGCTCTTAGTTCCACATAAATTACCTTTGCATCTTTTTTGGTGGGGAGGTTTGGTTTATTGAAAAATCTTATTATTTTTTTAACTATTGGGACCATATGAAACTTTCACGAAGTAGCAGACATACATATGATATTGGTTCATGTCCAGCATTAGGTGAGGTAGTTTTCATCCTTTTACATAGAATGCTAATCTTTTCATGAATCCTCATTTACATATTCATGTGTATACTCTGTATGCATTTGTGCTCCCAAACATGAAAACAAAAGAGGAAGAATGGCTTATTTGCTGGAAACCCAACTTTCCATTTTAGCCTTGACCAATTTCTTTTTCATTCAGAATGGAATATTCTGGAGTTCCCGTAGTGGCTCAGTGGAAACAAATCCGACTAAGAACCATGAGATTGCGAGTTCGATCCCTGGCTTGCTCAGTGGGTTAAGGATCCAGCGTTGCTCTGAGCTGTGGTGTAGGTCGCAGATGCAGCTCAGATCTGGTGTTGCTGTAGTTCTGGTGTAGCTCCAATTCTACCCCTAGCCTGGGAACCTCCATATGCCATGGGTGCAGTCCTAAAAGGACCAAAAAAAAAAAAAAAAAAAGAATGGAATATTCTGCTAAAACTATTTGGAGATTCATTTTTCCTTTAAAAATTAATCTAGATTTTAAGTTTTTTATTCCATATGTTTGGTACAGTAAATTATTTGACCAAGAGGTCAATTCAGTGGCAGCCCTTTGCAGATAATCATGCAAATAAGCATTGGGGACTTTTTATATCATGCACTTATCCCAAATTTATATTTCAGTTCATCACAGAAAGTTACCTATTATGGAAAAAGAGTTTTAGACAAACCAAAAAGGCTTAGATTGCTGAACCATTGTATTATTTATAAGTATCTTTCACAAAATTGTTTATCTTCATTTTCAAAATTCACTCATGTAAAAAGAGTTTTTATCAAAACATTTTATTCAGTATCACCATTTACATATAGCAAAAATAGCATACTCTATTCATAGGGAAATATTAAAACTGTTGAGCTATTTGAATCATTTTTTACTTCTTTAATATCTTTAACTAATATAGATAAAACATTGTAGAAAAGGAATAAGAATAAAACCTGTCATATCTGAAATGCCCAGTCATCCACCTTTATTTAATATTTAAGAGACAGAATATAGTCCTGATGCTTTTATTATTTCCATTTTTTCCCTTTACAGATGGGCAGTTTTGTCTGAAATTCCCTATAAACTAGAACTCACACTTTTAAAATAAGAATATTGAGAAGTTGCTATATGTTACAGATCCATTTACATCAGAAAATTAATGCTCTCATGGGTTAGTTAACTCTTTTTCTTAAGATTTTTATGTTTCTGGGAAATTAAGAGATATATTGCCTTATAAACATTTAATACTGAATTTCAGAATTATTGAAATTTTACAGTTAAAAAGGCCCTTGTAAATAAGGACTCATTATAAGTTGAAGATATCTGATGCTATAATAAGTAAATTAAAATCAATTGAATAGAAAAATTTCTCATGAGATTTTTAAGTAACTGGATTGGAAGTAGAAGAGAAAATAAGCTTAACAGTAATTATTGAAATCTGATACATTTGATTTCTTAAGGTCAATTCAAATAGACTCAAGCGGCATGATGCCCAGAAATGCCAGGCCCTGGTTAGTATATAGATATTATTTGCTTCTCTTAGAATTTTGCTCTATTTACTTTCATGCAATTACACATAGACCTTGCCAAAGAATCAATAAAGTAATAATACTTGAAATATTAAATTCTCACATTAAAAGCTAGGTTATACATTTGAACAAATTGGAATCTATTGTATTACTGTTCTCGATGGTTTGCCACCCTAAATAATGATTTTACAATATTATATCCTAAATATATTAAATGATATATAAATTGTCCTTATGATCAAATTTCAAGAAAAAGCTGAAGCATTCACATAGGCTGATCTAACGCAAAATCATGATTTAAAACACCTTTTGCAGAGTTCCCATCGTGGCTCAGTGGTTAATGAATCTGACTAGGAACCATGAGGTTGCGGGTTCGATCCCTGCCCTTGCTCAGTGGGTTAGGGATCCGGTGTTGCCATGAGCTGTGGTGTAGGTCATAGATGCTGCTCAGATCCTGCATGGCTGTGGCTGTGGCGTGGGCCAGTGGCTACAGCTCCGATTGGACCCCTAGCCTGGGAACCTCCACGTGCGCGGGAGTGGCCCAAGAAATGGCAAAAAAAGACAAAAAAGAAACCAAACCCAAAAAACACCTTTTGCAACAAGTGTGCTGTTGCATATGTTATGAAATATACTTTGATATTTCAAAAAGTAGAAGAGCATGAGCATAGGAAATAACCAAATTATTTATCACTTCAGACCTCAATATGAAGATGTGTTTCAGTCTGTCTATAGAATGATACTGCATTTTTTTGTCAGATGTATTCAATTTAATAGTGTTTTTTTTTCCTAAAAATATCACACAAGATCACTGGTAAACCTGGTTCTCGATGACATTTTGGCACAAAAATCATTTTGTTTTACTTCTAGGTTATTATATCATCTGATATTAACATAATACTGGTAATCGTGCCCCAAAGTGATACACTAGTGTACATTTATACTTTTAAAATTGTTATTAAATTTACTATGTCAATTGTATATTTATGGTATATTAAAGTAAGTTTTTGAAAATTAAAAAAGTTATGGATATAAAAATCTTTAAAATTAACATTTGAATGATAAGCAATTTGGGAGTAATTATAGCGCACACTCTACATTCAATGCATTTTGATATATGGATAATTACTCCTTGTAATATCCTTTAGCTGGAATTTTGTAACCACAATAACAATTTATTGCAAAATTAATTCCTTGGCACAATTTAACATTTAGTGATGTGAAGTCAGAGTGAATTGATTTTACTGCAGACCACTTGTGCCCTGGTTTCTTGTGTTCAAGTACTAATTGGTTATTATAGGTCACTTTAGAACCTAGTTCAAAAATAAATTAAATTGTCACAAGGTGCATTTAGTAGAAATAGCTTCATATTTTCAGCTCATGGGGTTTTATTTAAATAAAAAATGGTAAAGTAATGCAATCATCTTTAGTTATAAAAGTGATGGATGAATTGAAAACATTTTTGAATCAGGTCAATGGTACTGATGATTAGTACATTGTTAATCAAGTTCTTCAGATTGCTATCAAATGCTTTAGCTTTTTTGCTCAGGCTGGTAAGAGGATCATGAATATTAAAGAGATTCAAATATATGTGCTCTCATGTAATATGGAGTACCACAAATGAAAAGACTAAATGAGGGCAGACTGTAACTGTATGTACTGATATATCTCTTAAATAAAGAGGAATGCCTAATCAATTTCTTTGCTCTATATAGCAAGTAAAGAGAATTTTTTTCCATAATCTGTATCTTAATCACATTGACACCAATGGACATGATACATGAAAAATATCTTTTTAAAGTAAAAGTTTTCATAATAGTTACTATGGTGCAGTTGGTAATAACTGTAATTTAAAAGAAAACACAGATTAAAAATTAGGATACAATGCATTTAGTTTTTTATTTTTTGTCTTTTTAGAGCCACACCCACAGCATATGGAGGTTCCCATACTAGGGGTCCAATTGGAGCTGTACTTGCTGGCCTATGCCACAGCCACAGAAATGTGGAATCCAAACTGCATCTGTGACCTATTCCACAGTTCATGGCAATGACGAATCCTTAACCCACCGAAGAGGCCAGGGATCAAATCTGCATCCTCATGGATACTAGTCAGATTTGTTAACTGCTGAGCCACAACAGGAACTCAAAATGCATTTATTTTAAATTTATATGTGTTTTAGAGTCAAAAAGTGGAGATTGTGCTGAGAAATGTCTTCTAGAAAAATGATAATATAACACTTCATCTTTTTATTTGGCAATCATCTTTGCTTTTTATATACATGCTATTAGAAACATGATACATATGTTAGGTGTTGAGTTTACTCATTACTAATAGCAAAGTTTTGTTTTTTAAACCAAAATGGAAGAAAAATATTTTCCATAAATATCTCTAAACACTTAATTTAGAGTTTATGTCACTCACAGAGATTAATTTTTCCAGTATGAATAAATGTTTGTAAAGAATTATGAAATACATGTAACTAAAACATTGCATATTTAAGTATAAAATGATGCAGAGTAACATTTATAAATGATTAGCTTTAAATCTCAAAGTACAAGTATGGCATATTTTTAGAGTTTAACATAGTTTATTGTTAAAATTGAATACAGACTGATAAATATATTCATCTAAAAGAAACATCCTGTTTGGAAAGAGTAATACATTATCTTTAGAACCTACTAACCTTGCACAGGTTAATTTAATTTAATAGAAAATTCTATTTATGATGTATCTGATCTTAGGAGAATAGGATTCTAAGGGTAAAATGTGTTTGGGGGGTGAAAGAAATCTGACAAGTTGTGCTTCTCAGAAAGATCCAGCCTTCATGAAAGTATCTGAGTGATCCTGAGTAGTTTAAGGATGAGTAGAGGGTATAGGGTTTCTGGGGTTTGTGATTAAAAATTGAGATAAAATGGGGAAGAAAAGGGCAATTTTTGTGAGGCACGAATTTCAAATTTTCCTAGGTTCAGCCTTAGGAATAAAGGTCAGGTGTTAATATATTCATACTCTTTCTGACGTCATATAGTTTGATTATCATCAGTTGCACCCATGTTGCTGCAAATGCATTATTTTGTTCTTTTTTATGGCTAAGTAGTATTCCATTGTGTATATGTATCAGATCTTCTTATTCCATCCATCTGCTGATGGACATTTAGGTTGTTTCCATATCTTGGCTATTGTGGGTAATGGTGCTTTGCACATAGGGGTGAATGTATCTTTTTGAATTATAATTTTGTCTGTATATAAGCCCTAAAGTGGGATTGCTTAAGTGGCATAATTTTAGAGCAAAGCTAGAAGTTGAATATATACAAATATATAATTATAAACTACAAAACATGGTCTGAGGAAAATTTGGTTACATAAGAGAATATAACAGGAAGATTAGTTCTATAAGGCTAGTGGTTCCATGATTAGAAAAGATCTTACTAAGAAAGTGATATTTAAGTCAAAGCCTAAAGATGTATTATAGAAGGTCAGAAGATGAAGAATGAGTAAAAAGAATATTCCAGTGTGTGAAATTGCTATGTCAAAAAATATGATATGACTTGCATTTTTGAGAAACAGACTTCATAATATACTGAAAAAATCTTGGAGGTTGATGAGAAATGAGACGGCGGAGCCAATTCATGGAGATCATGAAAAAGGACTGGAATTTTATTCCAAATGCATTTGGAAAGGTATTGAAAGATTTGAACTAGCTTCTTATATGTTTGATAATTTTTTTCAAAGTTTATTCCGTTTGGAAAAAATGGATTGGAAGGTCATAAGAATGCAGAAAGGAAAATCATTTGGCAGGGCTTTGAGAAATAAATGCTTAGGGTTTGGACTAAGTTCTTGCTAGGAGACATGAAGGGAGATGAAAAGAACTGAAATATATATTAAAAGTTGAAGCAGGGGTTCCTGCTGTGGTGCAACAGGATCAACAACATCTCCGGAGAACTGGGATGGAGGCTCAATCCCCAGTCCCACACAGTGGGTTATGGATTTGGCATTTGCAGCTATGGCTTGGATATGACTTTTGGTTCAGGAACTCCATATGCTGTTGGGTAGCCAAAAGAAAAATGTTGACACAAAATATATTGGTTAATTAGTTGTAATGGATTGGGAAAGGTGCTAAGGAAAAGGGAAAAGTTAATTGCTGTGATATTTCCAGCATTAAAAAAAGGTGAGTGTAATGAAAGTTCAATTTGCCAGGAAGTCAAGAATGAAGAAAGGAAAATGGGTGAAAAATCAGGGATTAGTATTTGCTACACTATCTTACAAATAGCATGAATTATTGAATATAGATGCCTGTAGACAGTTGAAAAAAGTAGTCTGAAGCTGAGAAGAGATGGCTGGATGTAGATATAAGTTTGAGATCTTTTCAAATTTTGAGGATAAATATGATTGCCTAGGAAATGAATATAGAGGAACAAGAAAAAAGGGCCCAGAGTGGACCTCTGAAGACATACAAAATACAAGTGTTAGAGAAAAATGATCTCCTAAATGAGACTAAAGTGTAGTAAGGAAGGGAAACCAGGTGAGTGTAGGAGTGTCCCAAAGAAAAGGAAGAAAAGTATGATTCAAGAAAAACTTCAAATTTCTTGAATGCTGAGAAGTTGTAGTGAGTTGAAATTTGTTCTCCAAAAAAATATGTTCAAGTCCCAACTTTCTGTGCCTCTGAATGTGACTTTATTTAGAAAAAGGGTTTGTATGAATGTAATCAAGTTAAGATGAAGTCATACAGGACTTGAGTAGGCCTTAAATCCAACTGCCAGCATCCTTTTAAGAAGAGGAGAGGACATGAAAAACATCGAAGACACCTTAAGACAGAGGCAAGGATCATAGTGCTGTAGCTACAAGCCAAGGAAAGCCAAGGATTGCTGAGACAGAAGAAACTAGGAGAAAGCATGGATTTCTTCTCCCTCAGAGCCTCCATAAAGAAACCATCTTGTGCCAACCCCAGATGGGATTAAGATGGTGGAATAGAAGGACTGGAGCTCAACTTCTCTCCTAAAAACAACAAAATTCACAACTAAAGGCTGGGCAATCTTCACCCAAATGGACCGGAAACCTTAAAAAAGATACCCTACTCCAGAAGAAAAAGAGGAGGCCACATCAAGAGGTAGGAGGGGCGATTTCATGATATAAACAACCCCATACCTCCTGGGTGGGGAGCTCCACAGGCTGGAAACTAACTGGTTCACAGAGACTCACCTACAAGCGTGAGAGTTCTGAGCCCCACATCAAACCCTCATGTGCGGGGATCTGGCACTGGGAGAAGGAGCCCTTGGAGCATCTGGCATTGAAGGCCAGTGGGGCTTGTGCGCAGGAGCTCCGCAGGACTGGTGGAAACGGAGACCCCATTCTCAAAAGGCACACACGGACTTTCATGTGCACTGGGTCCCAGGGCACAGCAAGATCTCCATGGGAATCTGGGTCAAACCTGACTGCAGTTCTTGGAGGACATCCTGGGAAAACAGGGGTGAATGTGGCTTGTTGTGAGGGAAGGACATTGAAGGCAAAGCTCTCAGGAATACTCAGCAGCATGCCTTTCTCTGGAGGTGGCCATTTTGGGAAAATCTGGCCCCACCCATCAGTCAGTGCTGGGGATCACAGCCCCACCCCTCAGTAAACAGGCTACCTAAAGACCCCTCAGGCACACAGCTGCGTCTAATCCCATCCAGAGACTAAGCCCCAACCACCAGAGGGATCAGAATCAGCTCCACCTACCAGTGGGCAGGCATCAGCCCCTCCCATCAGGACACCTACAGCAAGCCCCCATACTGACTTCAGCCACAAGGGAGGCAGACACCAGAAGCAAGAGAGGCTACAACTCTATTATCTGTGAAAAGGTCACCACACCAAAAACCTATAAAAATGAAAAGACAGAGAACTCTAACTCAGATGAGGGAGAAAGGAAAACCCCCAGAAAATCGGCTAAGCGATGAGGAGATTCTCAGCCTCCAGGAAAAAGACTTTAGATCATTGATGCTGAAGATGATGCAAGATACTAGAAATAAACTGGAGGCAAAGATGGATAACTTACAGGAAACACTGAGCAAAGAGATACAAGATAGAAAACTTAAACAAGAAGAGATGCAAAATACAATAACAGAAATAAAAAATTCCCTAGAAGCAGCTAACAGCAGAATACAGGAGGCAGAAGAACGAATAAGCCAGGTGGAGGACAGATTAATGGAAATTACGGATGCAGAGCAGAAAAGAGAAAAAAGATGGAAAAGAAATGAAGAGAGTCTCAGAGAACTCTGGGACAACGTGAAATGCACCAATATCCATATTATAGGGGTGCCAGAAGGAGAAGAGAGAGAGAAGGGGACAGAAAAAATACTCCAAGAGATAATAGCTGAAAACTACCCTAACATGGGAAAGGAACCACTCATTCAAATCCTGGAAGCGCAACAAGTAGCATATAAAATAAGCCCAAGGAGGAATATACCAAAACACATATTAATCAAACTGACCAAAATTAAAGACAAAGAGAAAACCTTGAAAGCAGCTAGGGAAAAGAAACAAGTAACATATAAGGGAACCCCCATAAGGTTATGGGCAGATTTTTCAGCTGAAATTCTGCAGGCCAGAAGGTTGTGGCATGATATATTTAATATGATGAAAGGAAAAGATCTGCAACCAAGATTACTCTACCCAGCAAGGCTCTCATTCAGATTTGAAGGGGAAATCAAAACCTTCACAGATAAGCAAATGTTGAGAGAATTCAGCAACACTAAACCAGCCTTACAACAAATACTAAAGGAATTTCTCTAGGCAGAAAAGAAAAGAGCAACAGGGAACAAAAATTCCACAAATGACAAGGCTCACCAGTAAAGGTATATATACAGTAAAGATACGAAATCATCCATGCACGATTATACCACCAAAATCAGAAATCATGAGAAGAGGTAGGTACAAATGCAGGACACTGGAGATGAACTTACAATTAAGAGAACAGCAAAACAATCTCATATACATATACACTCTTAGATGAAAACTTCAGAATAACTGCAAACCAAAAATCTACAATTGATAAACAAGGAATCTCTGGAGAAGAAATATCTCACAGTAAGTGCATAATCCACCATGAAGGGGGTTATTTGACATTCTTAGAATGCTGAAGTCTTCTTAGATCTGATTCTGATTTCCTCTCCATCAAAGAGTTATGATAATTATAATTAAATAATGCAACTGTACAATTAAATAATGCAGTTCTACAACCATATTATTAATAACCATTTCTCTCCATGGTACAATGTAAGGTCTATAATGTCTTGTTTATCCATCACCTAGAATGGTGTAATGCCTATATTGAAGAATCAATAAGATGTAACAAATTGTGAGGACATATTTATATAGTTACACTGTTTTTTAACCAATTTATGCATTTTATATTTTACTTATTTTCAGAGGGTATTTTTGTTATTCTTACCAATTAAGTTATTCTTTTTATTATGCTATATAAAATATTTAATGGTATATAACGCTTTCCTCTTTATAAATTTTAGTTGCATAATATAACAATTTTAATATAGAAACCATCTTGTGCCAACTTCTTGATTTTGTATCACATTGACCTCTTGAATGGTTTTTTGTCTTTTTAGCAACACAGTATGTGATAATTGGTTACAGGAGCCCTAAGAAACTAATAGGAGTCAAATAAGATAAGGAGCTAGGGGTTAGGCAACAGAGAAGATAACTTTCAACTCTATCAAAAGCAGAACAGTCTCATGGAATGTTAGGGGTGGAATCCATACGAAAGGGTTCTGAAAAATGAGCACAGGTGATAAGAGTGGTAGTAAAATAGCTGGAAAGTGATCAGCAGAGTTTGAATTTAATGAGGTATACTAAGATACATATAGATAATATTAAGGGCACAGAGTAAAGGCATAGAAATTGAAGAGCTTCAGAGAGGAAGACAAAAGGAGGACTTTGCAAAGACGATAGGGGGAGGAGTTGAGGTTATATACACTTTTCTACCGTAATTAGAAAGAGGGAGAGACAGTGTGCAAATCTCACTGGATTGGTATGATGGATAGATGAAGGTTGTCATATCTAATAGCTTTTATCTTCTTGATTAAGAATATTAAAAGAGGGAGTTCCTGTCATGGCTCAGTGGTTAGCGAATCCGACTAGAGACCATAAAGTTGCGGGTTCCATCCCTGGCCTCACTCAGCGGGTTAAGGATCTGGCGTTGTTGTGAGCTATGGCGTAGGTTGCAGACGCAGCTCGTATCCTGCGTTGCTGTGGCTCTGGCATAGGCTGGCAGCAAAAGCTCCGATTGGACCCCTAGCCTGGGAACCTCCACATGCCATGGGTGCAGCCCTAGAAAAGACAAAAAGACAAAAAAGAATGTAATGAGATCATCTGTTAAGTATAGGGGATGAAGAAAAGCTAGATATTACAGAAAAATGAAGAAGATATGAATGTAGGTGGGAGGAGAGAAAAAGCAAACTTGTAAGATTGCTCAGCAGTAGGCAATATTGATTTGAGAGTGGTCATCATGAGTTGATAGTGAAACCAACAGGCTCAACTGCGGATCATAATCGAAGGTTTAAAGAGATTTTTGGGAGTTCCCGTCGTGGCGCAGTGGTTGGCGAATCCGACTGGGAGCCATGAGGTTGCGGGTTCTGTCCCTGCCCTTGCTCAGTGGGTTGGCGATCCGGCGTTGCCATGAGCTATGGTGTGGGTTCAGGCGCGGCTCGGATCCCACGTTTCTGTGGCTCTGGTGTAGGCCGCTGGCTGCAGCTCCGGTTGGACCCCTAGCCTGGGAGCCTCCGTGTGCCGAGGAGGCGGCCCAAGAAATGACAAATAGACAAAAAAAAAAAAAAAAAAAAGATTTTTGAGATCCTAGTGTCTACTGTATACATATCTTTATGTTTAATCAGATACATGCTTCACTTCCGTTTTACTGGTGTTAACCTTGAGGCATCCTGAGTCTCTAAACAACAAAAGTGAAAGATCTGCAGTCATCAAGGTTAAATAGAGAATAGTATCTTTGTTCTAGCTCCTCTATTCCCAACATTGAGTTCCCAGTGATCCAGTTTGTACCTATTACATTAGAGTTAATACAATAATACCCAATAGTCAGAGCTTATGTAAAATAACCCAGGGACAAATAAATATTGAGTAAAAAGCTATAACCATAATCTAGACTACCAGTTGTGTAGTTCCTAGGCTATTCTTACTTTTTGTGGTTTTCTAGGTATTTGATATTTTATCAGCTGATATTTCAGTTCAGTTGATATTTGTAAAGGGATGCTGAAAATCCAAATCCAGAAGCTTTGAAATTCCTGATGATATTTAGGAAGTTAATGTCATGAAAATCTTTTAAAAAGATGCAATTAAAAGTGACTTTATACCCTTGATTGAAAAGTATATGATTTCCACAATGTAGTGTAGTCCAACAATAATTTATTTTGAAAGCTGTAATTCACTTTTGACATTATCATTTAAAGCCTGGGATGCTTTCAACTGTAATGATTGGCTCTGAGCTACAATGGGAGATTTCCTGAAAACATTACTTCTTAATAACAGCAGTCAGAAGAGTACAAAGTAAAATGTGTGGAATCACATAGTTTAAGTCCAAAGCACCCAATGACATAAATCAGAATAGCAATCTGTCATTAAAAATGTTGTAATCCTTGGGCTACAAATGAATAAGTTAGGAAAAAGAATTTAAAATAACTGTGAGATTTCACTCTTTTAAATGGATTCAAGTGACATGTGCCTTAGCTAAACACTATGGAACAAAAAAAGAAAATGACAGATTTAAATGCTCTCTCTTGAGCCACTGGATAGCGCATAATAAGGTTTCTAAGCGGTTTTAACTAAGTCTGGTGTGTAAGTCTGCAGTTCAGGATGGGGGTTCATTTAACCTGGGGTTTCACAAAAATAGAGCTCTGGAGAATCTTAATGTTACCTGTTCCTTCACTCACAATATGATCCTCAAACAGCACTAAAGATTATGTGGAAATAAAGAGATTTCAATTTCATTTTCCTATTCTCAATGTGATTATGTTAGTATAGGATTTTTACTATGGAAGTCCTTCAGGATTGCCTATGTATTACTGTAGGGAACAGGACCTGAATACTTAATAAGAGATAAAGCTCCACTTGCACCCCATTTCTACTGATAGGTTGGATTTGGACTATGTAGAATTAACATATGCTACTTGGCTGCAAAGACTTCTGTTGAAGTTTTTAGAGCAATTCTGCAGAACACAAGGCTCATTACTTTTGCCTAATTAAAATGGGAAAACAAATTATTAAAATAGCAAGGTGGGGTCATGTGACAATCCCTTATTTAGTCCCTTCATTTTTTTTATCCCAGGTCTCTAGAGAGTGACGCTCCACTACTGAGGTCAGGTGCTATGAGTTTCCACTCATCCAAGCTGCACCTGGAATAGAATATGTGACTCTAGCATTTACCAGGCTGTGTATTGGACCATAATCTCTCTCAGATTTTAGAGAAAAGAAAAATGAGTAACTGCTGAGCTGAGAACTGAATATTCTATATGAGGATTCAGGATACTGGAGCATTTTAGGGGGAGATTTGTGAACTGATTGAAAAATTTGAAATGAATAACGCTAATGACATCTTTTTTTCCTGCAGGGTCAGGTGGTTAAGACTTAGGGAGGGAGAAAATGAAATGATTTCAAATCGCAGTAGGAGGCAGAGAGGAAGAAGAGAATTCCTAGTTCAGTAGAAAGTGTTGGGGAAAGGAGAGCAGGGTAGAGAAAGACAAGGAAACTGAGGAAAGAACGCTGTTGGAGAAATCCCATTCATGTTTGTACTCTCAACCTCTTGTTTAAATGAACTTCAATTTTAAGAATTATAACTACCTCAAAGCAGAAAAGAAGACTTTGTTAAAAATGATTATGGTATAACCTAAAGACGTTTTCTTCTGATAAAATGAATGCCTACGGTGCATGATAAAACACCTCATTTTCATTATCTTGTTTATCTGTTTAGTAGATCTACAATGAAAGTCTTACTTGATTCATGAGGTCAGCCATCAATTTGGGAGGAAAATCTGCTTGGATGATTTAAAACCTTTACTAATGAATCTTTGCACATCTTTAATACTGGAATGTTGTGTGGCCCTCATTCTGAAAGATATGTAGACCGCAAAGCAGCTGACAGAGGGAGCACGGCATGACCATTTCATTGTGAGAGATAAGGACTCAAGCTTGAATGTAGCATGTTACTCTCATTTCCTAATGCTTCCTAAATATCTTCTTTTATTTTAAGCAGTTTAATGATTTAGGAGACTTTATCATATAACAGTAATGTCACTTATTGTTTAATTTTGAGAATGCTTTCCTTCCTCTGATCGGCCTATTCTCCTTAGAAAGGTTTCTTTTATTTGGTGAAAGCATCTTCAAGCATGTTTCATTTTAGAAAAATCCATAAAGATTCAGAGAAAAATCTCACTTGAGTGTCTGGTGCTATAGATATTTAAATTACTGAAAAAGCAAATCAGATCTTAAAGGGCTTTGTTTTCAAATTGGAGTGTGTACTGTTTTTGCTTTACCCCTTGGGTAAACTGTAGTATAAAAGTGGCATGTTTTTAAGGAACATTTAATGTTACCCTGGGGAACATAGTTTAAAACATTCATTGTATTAAAATAAACTTCAATGTGTTATGGGAAAGATGTTAGCTGTCCACTGTTTGGGGGAAATCTTGTCCAAAAAAGTAAGATATGCACTGCTACCAAGTCTAGTAATTGTAATTTATGAGGCCCTTCCTGGTAACTAAATTATGCTCTGATACTCTGAAAGAGTTGTCTTTATTCAGGGACAAACACTTCCCAATTGAAAAAGTTTGCATTTGATTTCTCAGATGAGTAGACCTAGAAAACCAAAAATGTCCTTGCTTTATCTACCATAAATAATCCAGGCAAGCAGTAGATTATCATAACAGAGACATCTTGAGCTAACAGCACTATTCACATTGATCACTCTGAATCCAATTCCTCAGTGTTTGTCTTCCCTACTTTTATTACCGCCTGACTCAGACAGACAGTACAGGGAGATAGGAACCATGCAGTTAAGTAGTGTTGACATTTTTAAGCCTTTCTAGTACATACAATTTTCTAGTACCTTTGATTTCATTAAACACAGGTACAGTATAAACAATAAAAATTTTCATTGGAATTTCTCAAAGGAAATGATAATGGTGTATGAAACATTAAATTTAGATTTTTGCAAAGGCAGTAGGTGCTCCTTTTTTGTAGCATCTGCTATTCTAAGTGTATTAAGAACAGAGAAAAACAATCTTTTAAAATTTATCAGATGCTTGCAAATATTAAAAAATAATTTTTTTACAACCATTCACTTTTCTAAATTCTTAGGTAAAGATGAAAGTAGTTCTTTTGTTATTTAAATATATTTAAAGCAAGTCAGTCCCTCAGAAAAATTAACATTAATTTCCTTTTTCTAAATATTAGGACTTTCTTAATCCCATCAAAAGGAAATGCATTTTAAACCTTCTTAAATTTAATAGGGTTATTATTTTGCATTGTAAGCAACTCATGTAAGTAATCTTCAGCCTGACAGGCTGGCACCATTAGAGACTGGTTAAATCAAATATTTCCGTGACCTATAATTTCAAGAGCAGAAGAATTCTAGTTCTGATTTACAAAGCTTTTCTGTATCTTGTCTTCCAGGTAATTTTCAACTCACAAAACCAATGTCGGTTCCTGTCAAGTCTTCTCTTTCTTATACTGTCTCTCAGAATTAATATGTATCCTCTGAACTAGAATCTGCTATTAAAGTGCTTTCTTCTTATTCCAAAGCATTATGTGGATTTTTCTGCTCTTAATCATTGGCATTTTGGGGGATGTGTAGTCATGTGACATACCTAGTCCTTTCATATATCCTCTTCTTTTCCTCTGAAGCTGCAAAGGAATGTGAAATGATACACAGCTTACATCTGCTGTTCATGCTCTACCACCTCTCAGCTTCCCAGACCACAGACCTTTGTTCTTCCTCCTAATCCATGAGCATTGGAATTTATAGCATTCTCTCTCACATATTTGTCATTCTCTCTCTTTCATACTGATATTTCCAATTCCTTCCAAACTTCAAAGTTATTCACTTATACCTAGGATAATGTCAGAGTAATGTTAAGTAAAATTTAGTGAATTTTTCTTCTTATAAACTATGTCAAAGGTGTTAATTCTGCTTAGAGATGAGACCATTTTATTTCCTTGAATCTTTGATGAAGCAGATAAATGCTTAGCTTATTTAGAAGACATTACATTGCCTACGCATGCTTTTCAGTTAAAATGTTTTTACTGCATGTCCTAGGAAGCTGTGATCGAAAAGCTGGAAAACCATTAGGAGTTAAACATGCTGTTTTAGGCTGTGGAATCACCCTTTATTCAGTGAGATTTCCTAAGCTTAAATTTCTCTTTTACAAAAGTAGCTTTTCTTCTTTAACTGAAATTGTTCCATTGGAAGTTACTCGTTCCCTTTACAAAAAGTGAATGGCTTCTCCCTTGGTCATTAGGCTGAACAATATTAACAGTGGACATTGTTTCTCCCATTGAAAGTCCCTCCAATTTTTGTTTTTCTGTTCTTAATCCTTCTCTATTATCATTTTGGTCTTCTTCTGTCTTCTACTACTTAGTGTAGGAATTTCTCAAGGTTTTATTCTTGCCTTCATTTCCTTTCTCTACATTTTTTCCTTGACTGTCTTGTCTTTCATCACTTCAACTTGTCTTTATATAATGTTTCCCTAAATTGATATCATCTGTTGAAGGCTCTTCTAATTATATTTCTCATGTCTTGAGGACACATTTCTCCATTGATATTATATTGGAATCTTAAGGCCAAAATATTTCCAAATAACTTATTTCCTGTCATCTAATTTTTAGAACCCATTCTTATCTACTGCCAGGTTAACCCTCATAATGTAACTTACCTTCTCCAAAACAATTAGTGAGTTCTTAATGAGTTCTTGCTTTCTCTTAATATGAACTGGACATTCCCTCCTTTATGTTTTGCTTTATTCTACATCCTATCCCCACAGTGTCTCTTCTCTTTGTTTATGAAAATCTTGTAGTTTCAAAATTTGGGTAATAATTATTCATTCCTTAATTTTCTGAATCAGTTTATATCTTTCCTAAAAATTGCTTTTTTTTTGCTATTCTTTTTTTTTTTTGTCTTTTTGCTATTTCTTGGGCCGCTTCCGCGGCATATGGAGATTCCCAGGCTAGGGGTCCAATCGGAGCTGTAGCCGCTGGCCTACGCCAGAGCCACAGCAACGCGGGATCCGAGCCGCGTCTGCAACCTACACCACAGCTCACGGCAACTCCGGCTCACGGCAACTCTGATTATATAAACAGATTTTTATCCTAAATTAATGTCCCTGAAATTAAGATGCTATCAATAGTCAAAGACATCTTAGATTTGATAAAATACAATATTTTCTTTGTAGAAAATTATCAAGGCCCCTTAGTATAGGAAGTATTTAATTTTAACCTCCCACATTTCCTTTTTAGTTAAAAATATGTTGAATTATCATATGCCACATGGTCTTTATTCTGACAAATCCAAATGAAACTTTCCAAGATGTTAGGTACTGCTTTCACATGATAAATTAGCCAAAAGCTGATTTCATTTAGATTCTCCTCTGTTTTAGGAATATTACCATTGTCACAATATTTTCTTCCCATTCATGGTCATTGGATGTCTTTTCATTTAGGCCATCTTTAATTTGTTCCAACAATGTTTTGTAGTTTTTAGCACACAGATCTTTCACTTTCATTGTTAAATGTATCCCTAAGTGTTTAATTATTTTTGGTGCTTTAGTAAGTGGAATAATTTCATAATTTCATTTTTGGATTGTTCCTAGTGTATAGGAAGACAATTGATTTTTTTTTGATTTTTAAGGTTTTATTGAAGTATAACTGATTTACAATGTTGTGATAAATTCTAGAGTATCACAAAGTGATTCAATAATACATATACACACATCTATTCTTTTTCAGATTCTTCTCCTATATAGAGCATCACAGAATATTGGGTAGAGTGTCCTGTGCTATATAGCAGGTCTCATCGGACAATTTTTTTTTTGTCTTTTGAGGGCCACACCCATGGCACATGGAGGTTCCCAGGTTAGGGGTTGAATCACAGCTGCAGCTGCCAGCCTTCACCACAACCACAGCAATGTGGGATCCAAGCTGTGTTCATGATTTACACCACAGTTCATGGCAATGCTGGATCCTCAACCCACCTAGCGAGGCCAGGGATCAAACCCGTGTCCTCATGGATACCAGTCAAGTTGATTAACCGCTGAGCCATGACAGGAACTCCTCATTAGACAACTGATTTTTGTATATTGATCTCATATCCTGTAAACTAGCTGAGCTCATTTGTATATATGTATATATACTTTAAATTTTACTGGATTAGTTTGAATTTTTTATGGACAAGATTATGTTACCTTCAAAAAGAGATAGCTTCACTTCTTCTATTCAAATCTGAATGTCTTTCACTTCTTTTTCTTGCCTAATTTCCCTCATTAGAAATTCCAGGGTAGTGTTGAATAGAAGTGGTGAATGTGGCCATACTTGTCTTGTTCTTGATCTTAGGGGGATACATTTACTCTTTTACCATTAAGCATGATGCTTGGTTTTTCATAGATGAGCTTTGTCAGGTTGAGAAAGTTCCTTTTTATTCCTAGTCTGTTGAGCACTTTCATGAAATAGCATTGGATTTTTTCAAGGAATGTTTTGTGCATCTATTGAGATGATCATATGGATTGCCTGTGATCCAAAAGGATTCTGAAAAAGAACAATGAGGACTTGTTGGAGGACTCACACAATTCTTAATTTCAAAACTTAATACAAAACTATAGAAATCAAGGCAGTGTAGTGTTAGCATATGAATAAATGTATAAACCAATAATATATAATTGAAAGTTCAGAAATAAACCCTTACTTATATGAACAATTGATTTTTGGCATGGGTTCCAAGACCTTTCAATGGAGAAAGAATAGTGTTTTCAATAAATGGTTTTGAGAAAACTGGATATTCACTTGAGAAAAAAAAAATGAGGTGGAATCTTTTCTCACACCATATACAAAATGACCTCAAAATGGATTATAAACCCAAATGTAAGAATTTAAAAACTATAAGACACTTATAAGAAATTATAAAAGTAAATCTCTGTGAACTTTAATTAGGAAATGGTTTCTTAAATATGACATCAAAAAGTACATACAACGAAAGGGAAAAAATACATAAATTGAACTTCATCAAAGTGAAAAAGTTTGGTCTTCGAAGGCACCATCAAGAAAATCATGAGACAAACCATAGAATTGAAAAAATATTTTCAAGTTATGTTAATAAGTGATCTGTATCCAGAATATATAAAAAACTCTTATATTATAATAATGTCAAACAAGCAATTAAAAATGTGGAAAGGATTTGAATAGATATTTATCCAAAGGAGATATACAAATATTCAAAAGGCTATGTGAAAGATGCTCAGCATCATTAGGTGTTAAGGAAATGCAAATCAAAACCATAATGAAATACTACTTTGTTCTTGTAGGATGACTAAAATTAAAAAAAAAGTTAATAACAACTGTTGACAAAGATGTGGAGAAATTGTAATTCTTAAACATTGCTGTTGGAAGTATGAAACATTGTAAACACTTTGAAAAACATTTTGGCAGTTCCTCAAATGGTAAGAGTTACCATATAACCCACTAATTCCACTATTAGGTATGTAACCAACAAAAATGAAAAATATATTCACACAAATACTTAATCATGAATGTTCATAACAGCATTATTCATAATAACCAAAAAGTGGAAACTCAAATAGCCATCAATTAATGGATTGATAAACAAAATGTGATATATTGGAACCATGAAATATTATTCAGCTCTAAAAAGATTTATGCCCAGCTACTTCTCACAGCATGGATGAACCTTGTGTATGCAGACATGCCTTAATATCAGTTAAACAAAACCCTTTCTCTGACCCTCACTTCTTCTAGGTGCTTCACCTGGTCTTCCATATTCACAGCAAAATACTTCAAAATATTTTCTATACTCACAATTTTTGCTTTCTTCAATTGGTCTCTTGATCTATTACCACTATATTGAAACTGCTCTTTTTAAAGTCATAATCAACTTTTCACAAAACAAGGACCTTTATTACTATCTGAACCTCTCAGTAGCATTTAAAATTATTGATCACTGCCTCCTTCTTGGAACACATTGTTTTTCAGGGGTTCAGATAACTGTACCAATCTGTTTTTTCCCTACCTCACTGATTACTCTTCCTTTATCTCCTTTGCTAGCTCTTTGTTAACTATAAGACCCCTAAAGTCTCATGTGCCAGATACCATTATTTGTTCTTTTCATCTTCATGATTCCCCTATGTGATCTTAGTCCTATGACTTAATACCATCTGTCTACAACTGGGGGTCTCATTTATACCCTAAACACCCAAGCATGAAAAGGCTAAAGTCACCCAAGGGTAATCCTTTGAAAAATACTGCAGATGTGAGCCATTAGTTGAAGTGCCTTAAGCATCCGGGGGATGGGAACGCCTAACTGAACTAGTAAAAGGGATTCCAAGGAATCCAACCAATAGCACCTAGTATAACCATCCATATGAAATGGCTCCTAATTTTTGTTTTCATCTGTGTCTTACCAAATATATATCCAACATCTTACCTAACATGTCCCACTGGTTTCTAATAGGTATCTCAATTTGGCCACAATAGTATACACTATCTCACCTTCTTCCCTTCAATCCTCTCCATCTTCCAACCCAGTGCTCCTCATTTCTGCCAGTGACAGCATCATCTATTTAGCTGTTCAAATCAAAATATTTGGTGTACTGCTCTTTTTCTCAAACACCACACATACAATCAATTAACAAGCTTTATTTGCTATAACACATACACACATGCACTCAATGAATGTGACTACTTTTCAATATTTTTTGACTACAATTGAAACTCTTGCCTGAATCACTGCATTGGCATGTTAAGTGGTCTTTTTTTCTGCATACTACCCTTTCTTCTGGGGGCAAGCAGTAGTCATAGTGATCTTTCTAAAGTATAAAACAGTTTAGCACTTATAACCCAAGTTATTATGCTTATCTTATTATATGTTTAATGACTGTTACTTCCCCCTTCATCCTTCAGTGGTTAGACCACAGAAACTCTTAAAGTTAGTTTTTATAAGCAATGATAAAAGGCCAAGAATGGTCCTCACAATCTAAGCAGAAGACAGTATTTTTACTGCCAGATGAGGATGCTCAGGACCTGATCGTTTAATTAGCATGTCCCAGGTAACATAGCTATAGGTGGTTAAGCCAATTTTTGAATAGAGGTGGACTGGTTAAAGCTGGCTTTTTATAAACAAACGTTACTGAATCTTTCATATAAGTGGTAGGACCATTTTCACAAGTCAAAATCCTATTAAAATTGCATTTAATTTATAATTAAATTTGAGGAAGTAGACATATCTCCATGATTACTATATAACTGTAATATTGATAATTTCTTATTATCAATGCCATGTATATCTCTTAGGTTTTGCCTCCTTCAATAAGTTTTCTTTGTATAAATACCTTTTAAAATATTTATTTATGAATAATCACATTTTTTTCTATGGTTAATTTAAATTATATTTTTTCATGGATATTACTGGTATGTAAGAATCCTTTTGATTTTGTAGTTATCTTCAGTCCAACAAACATGCTGAGTTCTCCTATTGTAATATTTGATTATAGATTTCATTCATTAATTCATTGATACAACATGTATTTAGTGGATGTCTAATATGTTAGATGCTATTATAGATAATAGTATGAATAAGTGAATAAATGAATCATGTACAGGAGTATACATTAGGAAATTTCATGTAATCAATTTCTGTGTACATAATGGCAATTTATTTTTTCCCTCTAATTCTTATATCTCATTTCTTTTTTTTTTGCCTTATTTTTTGGATGGAATGTCCATTCAAAAAATCAAAGTGGATATAGTGGGCATCTTGGCCTTTTCTGTTTGTGAAAGATTGCATCTAATTTTTCACCATTAAATACAATATTGGCTATGAAATTTCAGTAGATACTATTGACTAGGTTATGTAGTTTCCCTCTTTTTAGTTATGAATATATGTTGAATGATACAGACTATTTTTCTGTATTTATTGACATATACATGTGGTTTTCTTTGACTTTGTAATATGGTAGATCATACTAGACAAGTATTACACAAGTTTTCTAATGTAAATAGTCTTGTGTTTGCCTGAAATATATGTGTGTGTGTATAAAATATATACACACACACATATGTACATATTTTTTAAAGAGTATGTTTAAATATACATATTCCTACTGCAATGTTGTACATATGTTTTAAACCATTACCAGATTTATTAGTATTTAAGATGTTTGAATTTATAATAAATGAGATTTGTCTGTGAGATCTTTTTCTTTTATCGTCATTTCCCAGAATTGTTATACAATTGGCCCTTGAACAACACAGTTTTGAACTGTGCAGGTCCATTTATACATGGATCCTTTTTGGTAGTAAATAATGGTCCATGGTTGGTTGAACCTGAGGATGTGGAACTCAGGATACCGAGGAACTGTAGGTATGGATAACCTGCATTTACGGAGGGCTAACTCTAAGTTATAAGGAAATTTTTTTTTAATATTTAGAGGGTCAGCAACCCTAACTCTCAAATTTAAAACTCAATTATCATTGTATCTTCTTTCCAAAAGGTCCCACTCACCAACTTCTGTATTTCTGCCTGTGATACCTACCCAGGAGCATTTTAGAAATTAGAAGCTTCTTTCTCACCCCCATTTTAGATTGGATTCGTTTTCAGATGTGGTTGGTTTTTCTTGAAGAGTACTTCTTAAATGGATCATTGCTTTTTCCTCTTTCAATATATAACTTCATTCATGAGTTACTGTGTTCACTTCAAACCATTGCCCATATTTGACTCCTGCCAACATAGGATTAGTCTCCTGAAAAACCCCAAACCACCATATCACATCTTTACTTTTTAAATTCAAGAACTTACTATCATATATAGGTTAATATTTTTTCTCTGACTTCCTTCAGCAGGTTTCTTGCCTTGGTTTCTTGCCTAATCAGTTGCCTTGATTGTTTTTATTATTGTTAAGTTTCTGTTGCTGTGTACCTGTAATTAATTTCACCAAATCGATTGTAAGCACCTGTAGGGCAGAGATGATGTTTATCCTTCTTTGTATTCACTACAACTTCTGGCTGAGTGCTTGACATGTGTTGCTATTCAATAATGCACTGTTTGATTGATGAATCACTTGTCTCTGCCTGATTAGCTCAGTTGTTAAGTTTGGGGTGCTAATGAGACCAGGGTCAGAAGCTCAAACCCTGTATGGCTCAATTAGCTTTGGTTTAGTTCATAACCCCAGTGTGTACTCTGTTCCAAACCAGCATTTCCAAAAAGCATGTGTTTGGAAACACAGTGGGAGCAAAGTAGCGGATGAACATTAGGCCAGTGTAATGTCATCTTCACTACTAAAGGTAAAACGTTCCTGAAATATAAAGGCTCTACCTGATGATCAGTCTGCAGTACATCTTCATGTATAGAAGCCAGCTCATTTTGTTCCATAATTCTCATTTTAACTTTCAGAGTATTTTTCTTTTCATTCTTTCATCAATTAAATCAGAATAAGTAAACTACTTAATTTGCTTTAAAAAGTAATCTCAAAACCTTATGAGTGAAATTATGTGAATGTTAAGTTCCTGATCATAGAATTTATTTTATTGCCAGTATAGTCCCATCTATTATTTTATAACAATCTATTTAATGTTATATTTGCAAATATTCAAAAGCAATATATCAGCCATTTCTATGACCCCCCAGGAAAATGATATCTAAATTATTTTTTTATAAAATTTCTAAATTTTTGTTTAAAAGGTATCTATGTACAAATTAATTGGTTTTAATACTGAGTTGGTTTCACATAAATGTATGTTCAGTAATAGTTATAATTTTTATTTTCAGAAACAAATCTACAGAGAAATAATTGTAAGATGAAATGAGAAACAGTACAGTTAGGGTCAAATTTTTAAGGAGAAAAATGTATAAGAAATATAGGGAAAAATTAAAAAGTTAAAGTACCTATATGATTTTTTAAAAATCCTATTTGATAGAAATCTAGTAGAAAGATAACAGAAAGGAAAACTAATACAGTATAAAGTATCAGACAAACTTATGGTTTGAGTAAAAAGATTTTATGCTTTCATAGGAAAGTATTACCAATAATAGGAATGAAGTAATTGGATAAATGTAGAGCTAGATTTTTTAAAATTAACAAAACTTTTCCTACAGAATTTTTCAACCAATTAAAAGATAGCTTTTAAGAATCCATAAACATTGTAAGAAGTCTAAAATCAGAATATCACAGAGAAGGCCAAAGAAATGTATCAGTTATATTTTCTGGGTTGCTTGACATTGCTTTTATTTTGCCCTTTAAGAACACAAGATATGGAGTTCCCTCCGTGGCGCAGTGGTTAACGAATCCTACTAGGAACCATGAGGTTGCGGGTTCCGTCCCTGCCCTTGCTCAGTGGGTTAACGATCCGGCGTTGCCGTGAGCTGTGGTATAGGTTGCAGACGCGGCTCGGATCCCGCGTTGCTGTGGCTCTGGTGTAGGCCGGTGGCTACAGCTCCGATTCAACCCCTAGCCTGGGAATCTCCATATGCCGCGGGAGCGGCCCAAGAAATAGCAACAACAACAATAACAAAAAAAAAAAAAAAAAAAGAACACAAGAACACAAGATAGCCACTTCTCCTAGGTAATGAGCATATAGTCCAGTGAATCTTCCCTTTGAAATACCCAAGTGTACTCATTTTTCTACCTAAGTGTCTTCCTTGCTTCTAGTTCTAATGTCACCAACGCTTATTAGAGCTCTCTACCTCATAGCATAAATTGATTAGAAATTTCTCATAGATGGAGTTCCTGTCATGGCTCAGTGGTTAACAAACCTGACTAGCATCCATGAGGACACGGATTCAATCCCTGGCCTTGCTCAGTGGGTTAAGGATCTGGCGTCGCTGTGAGCTGTGGCGTGGGTCGCAGATGGCACTCAGATTCTGGGTTGCTCTGGCTCTGGTGTAGGCTGGTGGCTACAGTTCTGATTGGACCCCTAGCCTGGGAACCTCCATATGTTGCTGGTGTGGCCCTAAAAAAGACAAAAATGCAAAAAAATTAAAATAAATCTCTCATAAGATGAATAAAGTGTTCATAGGAATTTGTTTTATGTTATCCTTATCTGTTTGAAAAGTATAGCATATTGATTAAGAACATAGACTCTTACTTGCTGTTTTTTCAAACCTGGTTCTGTTTCTCACTAAAGATCTGACTTTGGGGCAAGTAACATAACCTCTCTGTGTTATAGTTTTCATCTGTAAAATGGGGCTAATAATTGTACCTACCTCATAGGACAGTTCTATGTCAAGCTAATACAGGTAAAGGTTTTGAACTGTGCTTGACAAAACAGCAGATACTCCGCAGATGTTAACTATTAGTAATAACTTTATTATCCTTGTTGCAAACCACTGAGATGGTCATTATTCCACCGGATCCTTGGTCCCAGTTGTATTTCTCTGTGCTCTGGCCCTTTGGATCTATCATAGTTCACTTGTTTTTGAACTTGTACCACAGTGTGCCCAAGTGCACAGTATACCATTGGCTGCACTCTCCTGCAAGTCTCTGGGCTTTGAACAACTCGTGGTATCGCCAATACAGCAGTTTAACCATTATTAGTTAGATTTATTATACTTTAGACTTTGAAAACCTGAAACCTCAAGGGCCACAACATGGCACAGTCACCAATGTTTCCAGAAAGGAAAATAAATATTTATTTATTTTTATGGCCATATCCATGGCATGTGGAAGTTCCCAGGCAAGGGATTAAATCTGAGCCACAGCTTTGGTAATGCCAGATCTTTTAACCCACCACACTGGGCCAAGGATCAAACCTGAGATTTTATGGTCAGATTCTTAACCTACTGCAATACAGTGGGAATTCATAAACACATACTTAGTGTATAGAATATTAGTTAAACTTTGGTAGAAAGTGCTTTATGTTGGAGATACAACAGTGAACAAAACAGATAAAAGTCACTACTCTCAGGAAGCTTATCTTTCAGAGGTAGGAGACGTGCAATGAAAAAAATAAAACGTGTAAACAAAATATAGCTTATGTAAAAAGAAAAATAGAGCAAGAAAGGAATATAGGGCATGTCCAGAAATAGGAGGTGGGTAGCATTTGCAAGGGAAGGAAGGTTTCAATCCAGGTTATCAAGGAGATTTTCACTGAAAAGATAAATTTGAGGAAAAGATCTGAAGAAGACAAGAGAGTGAGTCATGAAGATCTTGGGGAAGGAATTTTCTGATACAAGGAGCAACAAGTTTTGAGATTCTGAGCATGAATTTTGCCCCTTATGTTTAGGGAACAGCAAGGAGGCCAGTGTAGCTGAAGCAGAGTGAGCAATTGCTGATGTAGTAGGATATAAACTGAGAGAGACAGTGGAGGCCAGATCATGTAAGTTCTTGGGTATAAATATGCCATTTCTCTTTATTTTTTTCTAGTTAATTATTCACTAATAGAATAATTGACTCATCACATGTCTATTCCACTTTCATAGTTCACTTCTGTGTTGTTTCTTGATTCTACACTGTCCTACTCTTCCAGGGCAATTTTCGAAGTTCTGAGCGACACTTTTCAGACATGTCAGCTCTAAGTCACTGCCTTCTGTAGTAGAATTAGTGCTTAGACTCAGAAGATACCTTGCTTTTAGTCCACAGGTGCATACTCTGCCATAGTTTATCAAATCGTATCAGTTGTGCCAATGTGGCTGGGTCTGGCAGAGTAACTTTTAGCATTAGTCACCGGCTGTGCCCATCCAGGCCTTCCCTTGACTCTTGGTCCCTTGATATAGGCCTATAAGGCTGGCAGAGCCTCCCTTGGGCCACGAGGTGCCTTGATGTGTGTTTACAAAGGCATTTCTTCATAGGCTTATTGATTAGGGAAACTTGTGTGAGAAGTAGGGAAAAGACTGCCTTTCACTGGGTGTTTACGGCTCATGGAAGCCTGAGTGAGCATGTGTTGGACTTCAGCTCAAACTTGCCACCTCCGAAACTGGTGTCTTATGTAAGGCACAATTCGCCTAATCTTATTTATTTTTTTTTGTCTTTTTTGTTGTTGTTGTTGCTGTTTCTTGGGCCGCTCCCGGGGCATATGGAGGTTCCCAGGCTAGGGGTTGAATCGGAGCTGTAGCCACCGGCCTACGCCAGAGCCGCAGCAACGTGGGATCCGAGCCGCGTCTGCAACCTACACCACAGCTCACGGCAACTCCGGATCGTTAACCCACTGAGCAAGGGCAGGGACCGAACCCGCAACCTCATGGTTCCTAGTCGGATTCGTTAACCACTGCGCCACGACGGGAACTCCAATTCGCCTAATCTTAAATCATGGTGCTGGCCTAGACTTTTTTCCTCAGGTCCTGACTCTTCATACAAATGAATCCGATCCTTGCATAGTTGTATTCCCAGGGGCCTCAGGGAACATCACACTTGGAAACAAGAAGGGCTTATTATACTGAAATCCTAGGGCAATGTTTGTATCTTTGGGCTACCTTTGAGAGCCTTAAAAGAAACTTGCAAATAATTTTTTCTTGAACATAGCAAGCTGTGGTTTTTAACTCTAAATCTCTGAAAGGCTAACATTTTTATTATCACCTTAGTGGATGCCTCTGCCTGTCTGTCTGCCTATCTATTTTTCTTTCTAAGGCCTTACTTGCAGCATACGGAAATTCCCAGGCTAGGGGTTGAATCAGAGCTGCAGCTGCTGGCCTACACCACAGCCATAGCAATGCCCGATATGAGCTACCTCTGCGACCTAAACCATAGCTCACAGCAACACCAGATCCTTAACCCACTGAATGAGGCCAGGGATCAAATCAGCATCCTCACGAAAACTAGTTGGATTCTTAACCTGTTGAGCCACAATAGGAACTCCATGGGCTCCTTATTAAAATACTAATTCATATTGTCTTCCTTTTTTCTTTGTCAATCTCATTAGAAGTTTTTCAATTTTGTTCATCTTTTCAAAGAACCAGATTTAGGTTTCATTGATAGTCTATGGTATTTAGAATTTGTTTTATTTTTGTCCTTATATTTATTATTTCCATCCTTATATTTTCTTAATTACTTATTTTTCTTTGCATTGTGCTTTTCTCTTAACATGAAAGCTTAGATTATTGGTTTGAAACCTTACTTCTTTCTAATCTGAGCATTTATTGCTATAAATTTCCCTCTAAGGCCTTTATGTGTTGTTTAGTTCAAAATATTTTCTAATTTCTCTGCAGACCTTCTTTTTAATCCATTGAATTTTTTAGTAATGCATTGTTTAATTTCCAAGTATTTGGAGGTTTCCCTTTATCTCTCTGTTATTTATCTCTAGTTAAATTTCATTATATTCAGAGGACATACTTTGATTTAATTTCTTTTAAATTAAGATTTGTTTGGAGTTCTTGTCATTGTTCAGCGCTAACGAACCCAACTAGTATCCATGAGGATGCGGGTCAATGCGCAGCCTCACTCAGTGGGTTAAGGATCTAGTGTTTCTGTGAGCTGTGGTGTAGGCTGCAGACACAGCTTGGATCTGGCTTTGCTGTGGCTGTGGCATAGGTTGGCAGCTACAGGTCCAATGTGACCCCTAGGAACTTCCATATGCTGGGTGTGTGGCCCTAAAAAGACAAAAAAAAAAAAAAGAATATTTGTTTTATCACCCAGGATATTGTCTATATTGGTAAATATTCCATGTGCAGTTGAAACAAATGTTCTGCCATTGCTGAATGGTGTGTTCTATAAATATAATTTAGCTCCACTTGACTGATGGTGTCATTTAGTTTTTCTGTATCCTTGTTAATCAATTACTGACAGAATCTCCAACTCTAATTGTGTAGACAGTTCTCTTTTTAGTTCTGGCAGTTTTTGCTTCATGTATTTTGAAGCTGTTTTCACAAACATTCCTTTTAAAACTAATATATCGTCTTGGTGAGTTGTCTCTTTTTTCATCTGTAAAAGTTCATTTTTGTCCTTAGTAATTTTATTTGTTGCAAGGTGAACTTTACCTGACATTAAATACTTTGCTTTTTTTTTTCTTTTTGTCTTTTTTTTTTCTAGGGCCACACCCGAGGCATACGGAGGTTCCCAGGCTAGGGGTCTAATTGGAGCTCTCGCTGCCAGCCTACACCACAGCACGGCAATGCCAGATCCTTAACCCACTGATTAAGGCTAGGGATCGAACCCGAAACCTCATGGTTCCTAATCGGATTTGTTAACCACTGAGCCACAACGGGAACTCCCACCCTACTTTCTTTTGAGTGGGTAAGGCATGCGTGCTATGGCTTTCCCCTTCCTTATACTTTTAACTTACCTCTATCATTACAGATGAAGTGAATTTCTTACGGATAGCATATAATTGAATGATTTTAAAAAGTCATTCTTTCAATAGCTCTCATACATTTACATGTACTCTATGAGCATGTAACATAATTTTATTTACTTGGAATTTTGCCTATTTGTTTCATTCCTTTGTTTCCCCTTCTTTGTCTCCTTTGGGATTATTTTGAGTTTTTATTTTTACTGTTCCATTTAATGTATTTATTATATTTTAACTATTTTTCCTTTTATATCTGTTTTTAGTGGATGCTCCAGAGATTATAGTAAACATATTTAACTTTGCACTGTCTACTTAAAATAAATATTTTACTATTTGAAGTGGAATGCAGAAATCTTACTATAGTACAGATAAAGATATTTATCTCCTCTCCTCTGTTGGAGTTGGTTTTTGTGTCACATCTACATATTAAAAAAACCTCTTTATACAATGTTATATAAAGCATTCAACTTTTTACTCATATTTGAAAGAATTCAATAGAAGAAGAGTCTGTTTACTCAGATATATATCATTTTTCTTCCTTTTTGATATTACAAGTTCCCATCTGCTATCATTTCCGTTAAGCCTAAAATAGATTCTTCAGCGTCTTTTTGAGCAGGCAATGTGGTGGCAAAGTCTTAGGTTTCCTTTACTTCCAATTTATTCCTGAAGGATATTTTTGCTGGATATAGTATTCTGGGTTGACAGTTTGTCTTTTTAAGCACTCTGTATTGTTTCAGTTCCTTCTGATCCCCACCATTTCTGATGTGAACGCTGCAGGTACTTGAATACTTATTCACCTAAAATTATGTCACTTTTCTTTGATTGCATTGAAGATTTTTTTCTTTGCCTTCAGTTTTCAGCAGTTTAATTATGTGTACATGAACCTGGTTTTCATCCTCTTGGGGTGTACTAAGATTATAGAATCTATAGTTTTATGTCTTCTGCTCAATTTAGGAAGTTTTCAATCATGATTTCTTCAAAAAATTTTCTGCGTTATACTTTATCTTGTCTACTTGTCAGATTTCAATGACACAGACATTTTACCTTTTGGTGAGATCCAACAGTCCGGGAGACTGTTCCCTTTCTTGTTTGTTTTTCAAAGTTAATACTTCTTTCAAAGTTCAGTGATTCTTTCCTCTGTCATATCCATCTGCTATTGAGCCTAGCAGGTGGGAGTTTTATAAGTTTTTGTATTTTTCAGTTTTAAAATTTCCTTTTGTTTCTTCTATTTAAAACTTTCTATTTGCTTAAAGAGTTCATCCTTACCTCTTGGAGTATGATTATAATAGGTGATTTAAAGTGTTTTGTTATATTATTTCCACATGTATTTCATCTCTTGTTTGTTGATTGACTTTTCTGAAGCAAGTGGAATTTTTCTTGCTCTTAATATGCCAAGTCATATTATCTTGGAGATTTTGAATATTGTTACCATATTTTGAATCTTATTTAAATCTTACATAAAAATATTCCTATTTTTGTTTTGCTATCAACCTAGTTCAGCTTTTTTCCCCTCTTTTTTTTATTACTCAAATGAATTTATCACATCTGTAGTTACCTAATGATCATAACAATCCAATTTCACAAAATTTCCATCCCATAACCCAAGCACATCCCCCACCCCTCAAACTGTCTTCCCTGGAGATCATAAAGTTTTTTAATGTCTGTGAGTCAGCATCTGTTCTGCAAAGAAGTTCAGTCTGTACTTTTTTTCAGATTCCACTTGTCAGTGAAAGCATTTGATGTTGGTGTCTCTTTATATGGCTGACTTCAGTTAGTATGATAATTTCTAGGTCCATCCATGTTGCTAAAAGTGCTGATATTTCATTCTTTTTAATGGCAGAGTAATATTCCATTGTGTATATGTACCACATCTTCTGGATCCACTCCTCCGTCAGTGGACATTTAGGTTGTTTCCATGTCTTGGCTATTGCAAATAGTGCTGCAATGAACATCGGAGTACACGTGTCTTTGCCAGCCGTGGTTTTCTCTGGATAGATGCCCAGGAATGGGATTGCGGGATCAAATCGTAGTTTTATTTTTAGTATTCTGAGGAATCTCCATACTGTTTTCCACAGTGGTTGCACCAATTTACAATCCCACCAACAGTGTAAGAGGGTTCCTTTTTCTCCACATCCTCTCCAGCACTTGTTGTTTGTAGACTTTTTGATGATGGCCACTCTGGCTGGTGTAAGGTGGTACCTCAGAGTGGTTTTGATTTGCATTTCTCTAATAATGAGTGATGCTGAACATCTTTTCATGTGTTTTTTGGCCATCTGTATGTCTTCTTTGGAGAACTATCTGTTTAGATCTTCTGCCCATTTTTGGATGGAGTTGTTTGTTTTTTTTGGTATGGAGCTTCAGAAGGTGTTTATACATTTTGGAGATTAATCACTTGTCAGTTGAATCACTTGCAAAGATTTTTCTCCCATTCTGTGGGTTGTCTTTTCATTTTGTTTAGGGTTTCCTTTGCTGTGCAGAAACTTTGAAGTTTGATTACCTCCCATTTGTTTATTTTTGTCAATACTCTAAGGGGTGGATCTGAGAAGATGTTGCTGTCGTTTATGTCAGAGAGTGTTTCGCTTATGTTTTCCTCTAAGAGTTTTATGGTATCTGGTCTTATATCTAGGTCTTTAATCCATTTTGAGTTTATTTTTGTGTATGGTGTTAGGCAGTGTTCTAATTTCATTCTTCTCCATGTGGCTGTCCAGTTTTCCCAGCACCACTTATTGAACCAGCTGTCCTTTCTCCATTGTATATTCTTGCCTCCTTTGCCATAGATGAGTTGGCTGTAGGTGCGTGGGTTGAGTTCTGGGCTTTCTATCCTGTTCCACTGATCTATATTTCTGTCTTTGTGCCAGTACCATACGGTTTTGATGATTGTTGCTTTGTAGTATAGACTGAAGCCCTGGAGCCTGATTCCTCCAGCTCCATTTTTCTTTTTCAGGATATCTTTGGCTATTCTGGGTCTTTTGTGCTTCTAAACAAACTTTAAAATACTTTGTTCCAGTTCTGTGAAACATGTCCTTGGTAATTTGATAGGGATTGCATTGAATCTGTAGATTGCCTTGGGTAGTATAGTCATTTTGATAATATTAACTCTTCCAATCCACGAGCATGGTATATCTTTCCATCTATTTGTGTCCTCTTTGATTTCTTTCGTCAGTGTCTTATTGTTTTCAGAGTACAGGTCTTTTGTCTCTTTAGGTAGGTTTACTCCTAGGCATTTTACTCTTTTGGATGTGGTAGTAAATGGGATTGCTTCCCTAAGTTCTCTTTCTGCTTTTTCATTGTTAGTATATAGAAATGACATTAATTTCTGTGTATTAATTTTGTATCCTGCGACTTTGCCAAATTCGTGGATGAGCTTTAACAGTTTTCTGGTAGAGTCTTTAGGATTCTCTAGGTATGGTATCATCTCATCCGCAAATAGTGATAGTTTTACTTCTGCCTTTCTAATTTGGATTCCTTTTATTTCTTTTACTTCTCTGATTGCTGTGGCTAGGACTTCGAAAAATATGTTGAAGGGTAATGATGAGAGTGGACATCCTTGTCTTGTTCCTAATCTCAGTGGGAGTTCTTTCAGCTTTTCACCATTGAGAATGATGTTCGCTGTGGGTTTGTCATATATGGCCTTTATCATGTTGAGGTAGGTCCCTGTTATGCCCACTTTCTGAAGTGTTTTTATCAGAAATGGGTGTTGGATTTTGTCAAAGGCTTTTTCTGTGTCTATTGAGAGCATCATATGGTTTTTTTTCTTCAGTGTGCTAATGTGGTGTATCACACTGTTGGATTTGTGGATATTGAAGAACCCTTGCATTCCTTTAATAAATCCCTCTTGATCATGATGTACAATCCCTTTAATGTATTGTTGGATGCAGTTTGCTAGTATTTTGTTGAGGATTTTTGCATCGATGTTCATCAGTGAAATTGGCCTGTAGTTTCCTCTTTTTGTGGTATCTTTGTCTGGTTTTGGTATCAGGGTGATGGTGGCCTCATAGGATGAGTTTGGGAGTATCCCTTCCTCTGCAATTTTTTGAAACATTTTCAGAAGGAGAGGTGTTAGCTCTTCTCTAAATGTTTGATAGAATTGGCCTGTAAAGCCATCTGGTCCTTGACTTTTGTTTGTTGGAAGTTTTGTAATCACAGTTTCAATTTCAGTTCTTGTGATGGGTCCATTCACCTTTTCTATTTCATCTTGGTTTAGTCTTGGAAGATTCTACTTTTCTAAGAATTTGTCCATTTCTTCTAGGTTTTGTTTTATTGGTGTATAGTTGCATATAGTAGTCTCTTAGGATCCTTTGTATTTCTGTGATATCCCTTGCTACTTCTCATTTTTCATTTCTAATTTTATTGATTTGAGCCCTTTCTCTTTTTTTCTTGATAAGTCTGGCTAAGGGTTTATCAATTTTGCTGATCTCTTCAAAGAACCAGCTTTTCATTTCATTGATCTTTTCAATGGTTTTCTTGGTTTCTATTTCATTGATTTCTGCTCTGATCTTTATGATTTCTTTCCTTCTACTAACTTTAGGTCTTGTCTGTTCTTCTCTCACGAGCCACTTTAGATGTAAAGTTAGCTTGTTTATTTGAGATTTTTCTTGTTTCCTGAGGTGGGCTTGTATTGCTATAAACTTTCCACTTAGAATGGCTCTTGCTGCATCCCGTAGGATTTGGAGTGTCATATCTTTGTTGTCATTTGCTGCTAGGTATTTTTAAATTTTCTCTTTGATTTCCTCAGTGATCCATTGGTTTTTAGTAGCATGGTTAGTCTCCTCATGTTTGTATTTTTTTGCAGTTTTTTTTTTCTTGTTGACTTCTAGTCGTATAGGATTGTGGCTAAAAAGATGTTCCATATGATGCCAATTTTCTTAACATTACTGAGGTTGGATTTGTAGCCCAGGATGTGACCGATCTTAGAGAATGTTCCATGTGCACTTGAGAAGAATGTGTATTCTGTTGCTTTTGGATGGATTCTCCTATAAATATCTCCTAAGTCCATCTGGTATAATGCTTCATTCAGGGCCTGTGTTTCCTTATTGAGATTCTGTCTGGTTGATCTGTCCATTGATGTAAGTGGGGTGTTAAAGTCCCCCACTATTATTGTGTTGTTGTTGATTTGTCCTTTAAGGTTGTTAGCAGTTGCCTTATATATTGTGGTGAAACTATGTTGGGTGCATAGATATTTAAAATTGTTATTTCTTCTTCTTGGATTGATCTTTTGATCATTATGTAATGACCTTCTTTGTCCCTTAAAATATTCTTCATTTAAAGTCTATTTTGTCTGATATGAGTATTGCTACTCCAGCTTTCTTTTGAACCTCGTTTGCATGAAATATTTTCTTCCATCCTCTCACTTTCAATTTGTATGTGTCCCTAGAAGTGAAGTGGGTCTCTTGAAAACAGCATATATTTGGGACTTGTTTTTGTATCCATTCAGCCAGTCTATATTTTTTGTTGGGGCAATTAGTCCATTAACATTTAAGGTAATTAGTGATATGTATGTTATTATTGCCATTTTACTAATTGCTTTGGATTTGTTTTTGCTGCTCTTTTTTCTTTCCTTCTTCTCTTGTTCTTTTCTGCCTAGAGAAGTTCCTTTAGTATTTGTTGTAAGGCTGGTTTAGTGTTGCTGAATTCTCTCAACATTTGCTTATCTGTGAAGGTTTTGATTTCCCCTTCAAATCTGAATGAGAGCCTTGCTGGGTAGAGTAATCTTGGTTGCAGATCTTTTCCTTTCATCATATTAAATATATCATGCCACAACCTTCTGGCCTGCAGAATTTCAGCTGAAAAATCTGCCCATAACCTTATGGGGGTTCCCTTATATGTTACTTGTTTCTTTTCCCTAGCTGCTTTCAAGGTTTTCTCTTTGTCTTTAATTTTGGTCAGTTTGATTAATATGTGTTTTGGTATATTCCTCCTTGGGCTTATTTTATATGCTACTTGTTGCGCTTCCAGGATTTGAATGAGTGGTTCCTTTCCCATGTTAGGGTAGTTTTCAGCTATTATCTCTTGGAGTATTTTTTCTGTCCCCTTCTCTCTCTCTTCTCCTTCTGGCACCCCTATAATATGGATATTGGTGCATTTCACGTTGTCCCAGAGTTCTCTGAGACTCTCTTCATTTCTTTCCATCTTTTTTCTCTTTCTGCTCTGCATCCGTAATTTCCATTAATCTGTCCTCCACCTGGCTTATTCGTTCTTCTGCCTCCTGTATTCTGCTGTTAGCTGCTTCTAGGGAATTTTTTATTTCCGTTATTGTATTTTGCATCTCTTCTTGTTTAAGTTTTCTATCTTGTATCTCTTTGCTCAGTGTTTCCTGTAAGTTATCCATCTTTGCCTCCAGTTTATTTCTAGTATCTTGCATCATCTTCAGCATCAATGATCTAAAGTCTTTTTCCTGGAGGCTGAGAATCTCCTCATCGCTTAGCCGATTTTCTGGGGGTTTTCCTTTCTCCCTCATCTGAGTTAGAGTTCTCTGTCTTTTCATTTTTATAGGTTTTGGTGTGGTGACCTTTTCACAGATAATAGAGTTGTAGCCTCTCTTGCTTCTGGTGTCTGCCTCCCTTGTGGCTGAAGTCAGTATGGGGGCTTGCTGTAGGTGTCCTGATGGGAGGGGCTGATGCCTGCCCACTGGTAGGTGGAGCTGATTCTGATCCCTCTGGTGGTTGGGGCTTAGTCTCTGGATGGGATTAGACGCAGCTGTGTGCCTGAGGGGTCTTTAGGTAGCCTGTTTACTGAGGGGTGGGGCTGTGATCCCCAGCACTGACTGATGGGTGGGGCCAGATTTTCCCAAAATGGCCACCTCCAGAGAAAGGCATGCTGCTGAGTATTCCTGAGAGCTTTGCCTTCAATGTCCTTCCCTCACAACAAGCCACATTCACCCCTGTTTTCCCAGGATGTCCTCCAAGAACTGCAGTCAGGTTTGACCCAGATTCCCATGGAGATCTTGCTGTGCCCTGGGACCCAGTGCACATGAAAGTCCGTGTGTGCCTTTTGAGAATGGGGTCTCCATTTCCACCAGTCCTGCGGAGCTCCTGCGCACAAGCCCCACTGGCCTTCAATGCCAGATGCTCCAAGGGCTCCTTCTCCCAGTGCCAGATCCCCGCACATGAGGGTTTGATGTGGGGCTCAGAACTCTCACGCTTGTAGGTGAGTCTCTGTGAACCAGTTAGTTTCCAGCCTGTGGAGCTCCCCACCCAGGAGGTATGGGGTTGTTTATATCATGAAATCGCCCCTCCTACCTCTTGATGTGGCCTCCTCTTTTTCTTCTGGAGTAGGGTATCTTTTTTAAGGTTTCCGGTCCATTTGGGTGAAGATTGCCCAGCCTTTAGTTGTGAATTTTGTTGTTTTTAGGAGAGAAGTTGAGCTCCAGTCCTATTCTGCCATCTTAATCCCATAAACCTAGTTCAGTTTAAACCACAACTTCCACTCAGTCTCTGTGGATGATATTTCCGTTTAAGTTCTATTCTTAAAGATTTTTTGTGTTATTTGGATTTTTATTTGGTGTGTGTCACCCCTTGTCCAAATCTTGAACTTGGGCAATGGTTCATATATTCAGTTCAAAGTCTTTGGTGTCCTAAATCATATCAGATTCAGATGTGTAAAGCTCAGTGGTAAGCCACATTCATAAAGACCTTGTTGGATATCTCTCCCCTTGGATTCCCATTTCCCAAGCTCTACCTTCTTTCTTTAGTCTCTTCTGGTTCTCTGGGACCTCTCATTTTGGTCTTGTCACTAGAAAGCTGATAATTCATTTACTTTGACCTGCACTTTTCATGACTGTTCCCATTTCTTGCAATGACAAGAAAATGAAGTTTTCCCTATTCGCATTGCTCAGATAGTAGAGGAAAATTCATTTCCATCAGAATTTTAGACCATTGCAGACCTCCACATGCACCACTGTCATTGTTGCCACTTCTTAAGTTCCAGAAAATGGAGCAAAGAGTGAAAAATAACAATATAGGAAAATTTCTTCACCCTCTCTGAGAATTAAGATTCTTTTTCCTCTCTTTGCACCAGAATTAGCTTCTTTTAGCCTTTTCCCTATCTTTGACAGTGTCCACTTCATGTTTCAAACTGTGTTAAGCTCAGATTGGTAGTTACCATTAGGGGAGAATAAGGCAAATTCACAGCCAGTTTGAAGGTAATTTTAACTTGGTATTCTTCCCCACTGTGCCTGCTACTGTTTACTTTCAGATCCTTAAAATAGTGTTCCTTGCACTATTTAGGTTTTAAAGCTGCATTTAGAGATAGAGACAGGCAGGAGTGTGTTTATTCCATCTTAATTAGAACTGAAAGTCTCTATCCTATTTAATTAAATATTGTGGTAAGAATGAAAAAAAATAACTTCCAAGAAACAATGCATTGTGGCCATTTTAAGTTAAGTACAACCTATTTAGTCAACCAATTTTAGACCATTCTGAGTATTTCAGTTTTAGTCTGTTGGAGGGAAATAAGTCTAGTCACACAGGATACAGTTTATGGAGAAAATTCAAATGCAGCGTTTCCCTCAGTGGAACAAATCCCACTAGGAACCATGAGGTTGTGGGTTCAATCCCTGGCCTTTTTAGCAGGTTGAGGATCCAGCATTGCTGTGAGCTGTGGTGTAGATCTCAGATGTGGCTGGGATCTGGCATTGCTGTGGCTGTGGTGTAGGCTGGTGGCTATAGCTCTGATTAGACCCCTAGTCTGGGAACCTCCATGTGCCATGGGTGCAGTCCTAAAAAGACAAAACACACACACAACAAAGCAAACACCCCCCCCCCCCCAATGTAGCCATTCCCTATTTATCTGCTATTTCTACTGGTAGAAAGATTCAGATGGCCTCACTCTAGAGTATGAGAGTGAACTAAGATAAGTAATATCAGAACCCGAGCATAGGTTCTGCTAGAAATAATCAGAGTTCTTCTCTGATCCTAGCATGGAAAATATATGTCCAAAGCTATATGCATGAGATTAAGCCATATAAGAATTCCTCAAAAATTATGCAGCCTCATTTTTCAAGCACCAGAATTCAATCAGCATGTGAAAAAAGATGTTGACATAGAGTTCACTCTTGCTGCATATTCCTGCACAAGAATGTTTCCATATTTCTCTCTTATTTCAGAGCTTCTAGTTGCTCCCTGCATCACTTTGACTAGATATCAAAGCCATTTCTTAACTTTCAGTGTAAGGTTCATTTTTCTCCCCTCTAGCAATCCTCCTCAGAGGACTTCATCACTCTTGCCTTGTGTCTTTTGCTATCTCATATGCTGATTTAGCAGCAACCTGATTCATTAAAGAGATTATCCTATGATAATCAGTGTTTTTAAACATAATTTTGCTATTTAATAGAGTAACCAGAGTTCTGCAACACCAAACTTTTCCACATAGTTTTTACCCATTTACATGAATAGCTTCATTTGATTTATTGGTAAGTCTACAAATACCTCTGATGGTTAACCTTCTTACTTCAAAGCACATAAATGCCAGCAGATATGACATTTTTCTTTTTTCCAAATTCATATCTGAATATTTATTACATGTCATTGAATTTCTTTCCATTCCCTGGTGAGAGTGCATTGGGAAGAAGACCTTCACCACCATAATTATATACACATTCACTTTTGCTTCCCTTCCTCCAATTTTAGTGCAAGAGATAACACTCATCCTTTTCAATGCTACTTCCTCAACATTAGCCATGAATTACATTTCCTCTTAATTCATCAAGAACTGTATTTAATTACTTGCTGCCTCTCTCCTGTACTCTTAATCTCTCTATCACCGTCTCTGTATCTCTATTGGCTCCACTCATTGGATGTAGCTCCTGCTTAAAAACACCTCCCTCAACACAGTTACTGGTGTACCTTTAGTTACTGCTGTTTCTTTCAATTAAAATGTTGACATTTGCTGTTTCACATTCTAGTTTTCTATAAATTTTAGAATCCATTGCCCCCAAGCTTCCTCTACAATCAGGCAATTAGAAATGGCTCTTGCTAAAATCACTGATAATCCATAGTCACTTTTTTTTCAGTTTTTATACTCCAAAGTATTTTGCTTGGTTGGTCCCTCCTATTATAAACTAATTTCTATGACTTTGTATGATACCATAGTGCCTTGGTATTTCCCTGGTCTTTCTGACTACTGTTAGCATACATTTCAGAAACTATTTTTCTGCTTTAATAACAGTTCATTTCAGTCTCAGGGCTTTAGGTACTATATATGGATGACTTCCAAATCTACATCTATAATCCTTAAGGAGGGGGAAAAGGTGGGAGAGAAGGAGACGTTCAGTCTTCTACTGGACATTACTCTTTAGCTATTCCATGGGCACTTCAGATTCAATGTGTTCATAATTGAGCTTATGCTCATCCTAATAGTATGTGTTTCCTCCTCTGCTCATGATCTTAGTGAACCCTCATAACCACACATTTTTCAAAATCAGCATTCTCTTATACCTCCATCATTAATCTGCCACATCCTAACAATTTTATTTTTAATGATCTTTTGACTCTTAACTTCCTATCTTCCTTCCTTCCGTCTGTCTGTCTGTCTTTCTGTCTTTTTAGGGCCACACCCATGGCATATGGAGGTTCCCAGGCTACGGGTCTAAATGGAGCTGCAGCTGCTGGCCAATGCCAGAGCTACAGCATCACCAGATCCGAGCCACATCTGTGACCTACACCACAGATCATGGCAATGCCAGATCCTTAACCCACTGAGCGAGGCCAGGAATCGAACCCTCAACCTCGCGGTTCCTAGTTGGATTTGTTTCCATTGCGCCATGATGGGAACTCCATTGACTCTTATTTTCTTAATCTCACAGCTATTTTCTTTGTTTAGATCTCAGAAATTTCTTCTTTTTGAAATCCACATTGAAGAATTTAAGTACTTGAGCAGGGAAATGGTTAGAAAATCATTAAAGAAAATTAGATGAATAGATAAGGTAAGGATATATGAAAGTACATAGAGATGGGGAGAAAACAGATAACTGCAATACATTTTTTTGTAACAGGTACGATGTCAAAAAGATCTAAAATGATAGGTTGGGTGATGTGCAAAATAGGTAATAATTCTTTTTAAACTTAAACAATTAAAGCCCTAGAATGCATTATGTCATTGGCCATAGAAAAGATTACAGAATCAAACTTCCATATTTTCAAAGTAGTATGTATCAAAAATTTTGTAGATTTTATATATATATATATATATATATACACACACATTTATGTAAACACATGTATTACATCATAAATTCCATATATTTTAATGTATATAATAATTAACATTTGGATTCAAAGAAAATCAATAATTTTTAAGTTGTGTAAGTTTTATGTAGTTAAAATTTGTTTAAAACAAGCTTCTTTTTTCTCTGTTTTAACTTTTTCCTATTGGGTCTTCTAGCTAGAGAAGCCAGAAGAGCTTAAAAGTTGTGTGTTTGTCTTTTCTATGGTATAAGCTCTAGTTTCTTCATATGTGCTTGCCAAATGCTGCCACAATTGTGCTTTTAAAATTAAACATTTTGCTTATTTAGTCCATACCAATAGAAAGCTTAGGATAATTAAACTCCTTATGAAGTCAAGTTCAGAAACCTATTATTGATTTTCTTTAAACAGCCTAGAAGTGCAATATGCCATTTTGTTGTAGGTGTTAACATTTGTAAATTTGAACAATATGATATTTATTTTCAAGGTCTATTATGTTTCAAACAATTTGAAGTATTTAAAAAACTATGGGTTTAACTGTTCTAAATTAAACGAGTTTCATTTTTTTTTTCCGACTGGTTTTGTGCCAACAGAAAACAATAGGTAATGTCTATCACTCTCTGATTCTCAGTGGTTGGTTTAGAAGCTATTTTTTGATCTTTGTTTTAGTTAGAGATGTTCTAGCATGTGATTGAAAAAACAGACTTAACTTAAGCAAAGAAGCTTCTTTGATATTAACCTATTTTTTTCTTTTCAAGTGTTAAAGTGCTTTTTCTCCTTCTTAATTCATATAAAACTATTAAGATTTTTAAATGGCCCATATTCCCTTTGCAGGCTGATTATTTAGTTTAGTAAGCAATAAAAAGTATTAACAGTCTCATATAATCCCCAAAGAGTTCCATAGTAGGCAATGAACACAACCTTCTTGTTATTGATTTTGATTAACCAGTCTTTACAGTGATGTTGGATTTTGTGGTTACTTTATAAGCAGTCTCTATATATGACTTTCAAAGGCAAATAAGAATTTGAACTTTGCTTAAAACGTGAATTATTTTCTTCAAAGAGAAGTAATATTGCTCTGAATTTTTAATATCTTATTGTTAACTGTAAAGTTGCCATTGAATTATTCCACAAAAACTTTTCTTTTTTCATTTTTAAAAGTTTTATTGAAGTATAGTTGATTTATAATGCTGTGATTATTTCTGCTGTAGAACAAAGTGATTCAGTTACACATATACACATATCTATTATTTTTCAGATATTTTCCCATATAGATTATCACAGAATATTGGGCAGAGTTCCCTATGCTATGTAGCAGGTGCCATTGACCATCCATTCCACATACAAAAAACTATTCTTAAAACCTTTTTGTTTTAAAGCACAGATACAGAAAACACACAAATATATGGCTTAATGGATTCTTTTAAGGCTACATTATTTCAACAACTACACATGTCAAGAACTAGAATTTTACCACTCACCTCAGAAGCTCCTCAACTGTTAACTCCCAGGCATAATCTCTCCCCTCTCCCCAAAACAAGCACTATTTTGACTATTTTAGTCATCATGTCCTTATAGTTTTATCACTGGAGGGTTCATCCTTGACATTATAGTTAAATCTTGCACAATTAAAAAATTAAGTTTTTTAATAAAGTCTAATCTACATGTTCTTCTTTCCTCTTTTTCTTTTCTTTTACTACTTATTTGTTGAAAAACCTGGGGGGATGTTGGCTGCAATATAAGTTCTCCTGGTCTGCATAGTCCCTGAAACTTGGCAGCTGCATTCGGAGGCTTGATCTGACTCAGTTCTGCTAGTTTTGTGTTTTCTTTCATCAAGAGGTGCTTAATGCTGTTCTCCCCTCTTTTTCTGACGTTAACTGCTGTTGATGCTCAGTGCCTACTGGAGGTTGCAAACAGTGAGATTCTAGTTCTATCATTCCTTTTTTCAAATGTTAGGTGTGTAAAATAGATATTTGCCCTGCTCTATTTTGTTACTTAGAACAGTTCATATAGGAAAGTCAGGATCAATGCTTGATTCTTTTCCTCTGATTGCCAGTTTTAAAAATAATGAGTTGATTCTTAATAAATGACCTATTGCTATTTTTCAAATATTATTATACACTCATAGATTAAAACATTTTAAATTTAAATTATTCTTTTTGAAATGCAAGTTATTGCATCATTGGACAGTGGGATCCTCTTGAAGCTGGCACTTGAGTCCTTTGACATGGACTTAAAAGTCTTTGATAATTTCTTCTTTATCCAACATAGCAATGTTCCAAGTTCATCTTCCCCAGACCTGGAACGACTTATTTCTCTAAGAAGTGCTAGTTTCTCTGAGAAGTAAATAATATTTTAGGATCATTATCTGGGCACTAGGGAAACTTAGTGGTTGTTTCTAGGCTTATTAAATGGAGACACACACACACATTGTATAGTACTGTAAATGAAGTCATATTGACATTTTCTATTCAAATTTAAGAATATAGATTTTGTCACATAACTTCCTTTATATGCTATATTCCTACACCAAACTGAGAATCCTCTTTGTCAAAGACACAAGGTATGATAGAGTAACCTACAATTACTTTTGCCTTTGATACACACTGTTTTGGGAACAACCTAAGCATAATGATCTCTCTTTAGGTATGTGGCCACTGATGAAAGTTCTAGGAAATAACTGCATTAAATTTGTCCTGTGTCTCTTTACCAAGTTCCTATAATTTTATTCTTTGAGTTATTTTATATTTTAACTCAAGGCAAATTTTGTCATCTTTCCAGATATCACCTTTTCTTTGGTCTTTTCACTCTTCAGTTTCTTTAATATGTTAACCCCAAGAAATTTTTCTATAATCCTATAAGAAGCATTTCCTTTGGTATGTCCTCACCTTAGGGTTTGCTCCCCAAATAAATATTGGGTTGGCACCTGCTGTATGCTTTCCTGACTACTGGATCATCAAATAAATTCATTAGAAGTGAGTTTTGTCACTGGGACCAGTAGGTGTTAAACAAGCAGAAGAATGAGATGATGTGAAATAAGGTTCTTTGTGATAGCAAAATGAGTGGCTTCTGTTTAACTTAAGAAAAAGCAATTCCGGGAGTTCTGCATCATGGCTCAGTGGTTAACAAACCTGACTATCATCCATGAAGACGTGGGTTCGATCTCTGACTTTGCTCAGTGGGTTAAGGATCTGGCATTTCTGTGAGCTGTGATATAGGTCACAGATGCGGCTTGGATCCCGAGTTGCTGTGGCTCTAGCAAAGGCTGGCAGGTACAGCTCCGATTCAACCCCTAGCCTGGGAAGCTTCATGTGCCATGGGTGCAGCCCTCAAAAGACAAAAAAACAAAAACACACACACAATAAAAAAGAAAAGAAAAAGAGATTCCTATTCATTGATAAAGAATGGAACTGTCTTTGAGGAAAACACTATTGAATACCCTTTTCTTTCTGTAATGGTAGGCTTTCCTATATCCTTGCATTTCAACATATTTCATTTTAATACTTTGATATAACTTGGTTGTATTATTCACAAAATAAAGACATAAGGAAAATAGCAGGATCTTTACATTTGTTATTACAATTATCCAGAAATTGTCTCATCATGAAAGTTCTGCATAACAGTTATGACTAATTGTCTTCTATAGAGACAAAGTTTATTTCCATTTTCTGAGGACTGCTTTTCTTCATAAAAATCCAGTTAAGACCACTTTGGCAATTAACTCTGGACTGATTGCTATTTTACAATCTGGATCTTCAATATTTTTTATGTTGAACTTCCTGTTCTGAATTTACAATAAAATTGCATTTGAAACTGTCAGAAGATTGTGTGTTTTAACATAAATATGTCTTGACATTCTTTTTAGAGCCTTGCCTAAATCTTTAACTTAGGCTATAGAATGACTTTTAATCCTAAAATTTTAAACGTTTTTATTACATCAAGAAGAGAGAGACTGGAATTATACTTGAAATTACTCTAGAAATTTGTTTTCAATAATAAATTTGCCAAGAAAGGCTAGAGCAAAGTGTGTAAAGGGTCTTTTGAAAAGACGTTTCCAGGAATCATCCACTACCTTCCAACAATGTACTTTTTTTATCGTGACTTGGGATTCACTGAAAACCAGCAGAAGAGTCAGTTCTGTACACTAAGAACAGCACCTTAAAGACTCTGTGACCTGCTCTTTGAAATTTCAAAACTTTTAAAGCAAGTTAAAAAAAAACTTTATAATATAAAAGTTTTTAAAAGTTTAAGGCAAGTGTAATATGTTTCTTCTCATCTAAAGGATTTCTGTATTAAAAACTAACCATTCCATAAAATGTAGACTGCTAATGTCAAAACAACATTACCATTTCAATAGACTCTCCGATAATATTAAAACATGACATGTTATTTCTCTCTTTTTAAAGAAAACCCTCATAGGTTTATTACTTTAAAAGGAAATACTGATAAATGAATGATAAAATGAATTTTAAAATAACCACAGTGACTTCAAAAATTTTGGTGATGGTTTTGAGATGATTAGCATATAATTAAAAAAGTTATTCGGAGATATACCAACAACTGCTTTGTGGTGAGTAGACATTATCGAAGACATAAAAATGCAGTGTAATGGTGATTAATTAGTGTGGAAAAGCCCAATTTTTTTTATCTTCTTGGTTTTTGTGATAAATACTTTCTAGCTATCACAAATAAAATATAAGGAATGTAGTGGGGGCTTATATCAGCTGTGATATCAGCTGTTAGCTGAGCCTTGTTTCTTTACATCAGCGAGGTCCAGAAAAATGAGGTGACTTCCCAAGGTCACACAGGTAGTGAGAGACATCATTAGCAACTCAGATACCTGACTTTCCCTTTCAGTGCTATCTTTCTAGGGCCTGTCTGCCTCTTAAAGGTCTGTCTTCAGACTCAAAACCCTGTAGGTGAGACAGGCTGATGGACGCCCAGATAGGAATCAAGCCAGGTGTAAGTCAGGAGAGACTAGCAAACCTTCAGGAAATTTGAGAGTACTTGCCCTCTTTGAAAGCCTTAAGTTTCAAATATTTAAAGCATTTTGACGTTCAAATAAAATATGCCTACAGGCCAGCCAGTTGCCTTTCTGATACTCTAGTGGTTTCCTTTCTTTTTTAACTGCTTAAATCTATTCAGTATCTAATATTTGCTCATGTAAATATGTGTATAAACTGGAATGCAATGTCAGCCAGAGGTTAGAAATTTTATGCTGTAGAATAAACTGTATATAAAAGATTTTATAAAGAGCACTGAGTAGATGATGTTGTGCCCATCACTGATAGGATTTCTTTCTTTCTTTGATTGATAGCTTTGGAGGCATGTTAGGAAGTCTGTTTAATCCATCCAGTCAGTGAGGACTCTCAGGAGTTGATCACTTTGCTCTAGGGCTGTGTGGCTTCACTGAGACAGAAACATTCCTGCTTTCAATGTTATAAAAAACAAAGAATTGATGTTGAGAATCTGCCTACAGAATATAAATGATGGCTCGGAATATGTTTTACTAGCTACTTACGTAGATTGAATTTCCTATTCAAATACAAAGATTTTAAAAGTCCTGAGTCCAGTCATCAAAACCAAGCTTCAATATATTTAATCCTCATGTCAAAACTTTAGAATCTGTTTAAATCTATTTTCACTATGACACATGTCCTTATTATATCGTATAACCTTTGTGTTAATGCAAATTCAAAACAGTTTTTCACCAGTGCTTTTATTCCAGAAAAAGCAAAAATGGGGAGAGAGGCACAATAAATGTTTAGTGAGTTTATTGACTTTTATTATTTATGTACAAGACTTTGGAGATGTAAAGCAATATGTTAAAGGAGTTAAGGAGTGTACTCTTTGTTGGGGAGATGACATGAACTCACAGAAATAGATGCTTGTGAATCAGAAGTGTCAAATATGTGCCATGGTATTATGGTTAAAAACACAATTGAAAGAATATTTAATCCTGGCAAAAGCTGGGAAAGTTTTAGATAGCTGGAAAAAATGGTGGGTAAAGGGGAAAAGTTACCTTCAAAGGCATAATCATGGGAAGCCATTTGGAGTGTCAGGGATATGGGAATGCACCTCTTTATCCAGAGTGTAATGAACCACTAAGGGCATTGTGTAAAAAACGGCAAACAGGTTTTGTATATCTACAACTTGGCTGGAAACCTTTCAATAATTCTTTTAGTTGAAATAAACTTCAAAGTAAGTATTAAAGCCATCCTCATCTTATTGATTCAGGAAAGTGAAAGAGGCTCAAGAGAAGTGAAAAGATTTGTCTTAAATTTTCTGAGCCTAACGAAATATTCTTTGTATGGAAATAGACCTGCCTTTCTTTGTGTGACATCAGGATGGAACTGTAGAACCCCCTTTTCCTTTTTTTCAAATGGCCATACCTACGACATGCGGAAGTTCCCAGTTCTCAGGCCAGGGATTGAATCCGAGCCGAAGCTGCAACCTACACAGTAGCTGAGGTAATGCTGGATCCTTTAACCTACTGCTCAGGGCCAGGATCAAAGCCATGCCTCCACAGCAACCCAAGCCATTGCAGTCAGATTCTTAACTCATTGCACCACAGCGAGAACTCGTAGAAACCTTTGTTTTGTTTGTTTCCTAGTTGCCCTGTTGGTGTGAGAGATTCCCACCCTAATGTTATGGGGATGGCTAAGCATACCAGAGAGATGAAATTGACAGCAGTTTATTAGTCATATAAACTCTCAGCCTAAGGGAGAAGGACATCCCAAACATGCATGGCTTCATAGGGGTTGCAGCTCAGCAACAGAGTAAACAAAACAAGCAGGGCCTGCAGGAACAGGCTCTGTAGTAGTAAGAAGTTGATGTGTTCTCTGGTTCCTGTGAGGAGCTGTGATTGGCTACTTTGAATAATTCCAAGGGCTGGCAGGGAACTTAACCTGCTACCCAGGGATAAGCAGGAAATGTACTTGGTCCATTTGACAAGGAACAGTCTCTTGGCTAAGGGGATGTTACACACAAAGCAGAGCGGGGAGAGGGATCTGAATTTAGGCCATTCTGAGACTTTCCTGGTTTCAGATGTCAAGGTAGCACTTTCATTTCAATCACTCCCTTAGGAAACTGTAGGCTATTTCATCTTTCTAACTTTCTAAAAAAAAAAGCTTTTTGTTTTTCGTTTGTTATTGTGAAAGTAGGAGCTCCTGACTATTCCTATGTATGCTAGACTCTTTTTATATTTCTGGCCTTTACATTCAACTTATCACTTTCTTGTTTATTTTCAGATACTTTTTTCTTATTGGCTACCCCCAAAGAAGGTAAACTCCATAAAGGCAAGGGATATTTTTAACCATCTTACTTATTGCTGTGTTCCAGTGCCTGTGATGGTCTCTGGCACATAATAGATACTCAATACATTTTGTCAAAGAGAGCAAATAAATATAGTTATACATTACAGAGCTGAAGCTATTTTTATTTGGTGTTTAGCCTTTCCTCAGTCAGATCAATATACCGAATATGTAACAAGGGCCTTTCCTGTACCAGCTTCTGTTTTTAGAAGTTTCTACCGTTAAATAACTTATAGTCTTGAGGAAGTAATAAGTTAATAAAAATAAAATTGTAGTACTTGCTAATATATATGAGACAAAAGAACACAGGGGTTTGAGGTCTTAAGGTGAGATTGAACTTGAATAATCACAAAAGGAGGCCACCATTATTTTGTTTTCAATCCAGATAAAGGAAACCCCAAACTTCTCTTAGCTACGTATTCCTATTTTCTATACTTCTTAAAGACAGGACATATCAACAGGGATATATCTTATATAGTTTGTATTTGAATTTAAAATGAAGGATAAATTGCAAAATTTAGTAATTATTTTAGCTTTTATATGAGTTTTGTCTACATACTAAATGTAGGAAATGAAAATGAAACAATTAAAATAATCAGATGTATGTCCAACTATGTAGACACTGTTTGCTACCTACTTCATTTATGACTGTCAGATTTGTTGGTCATTTAGATGGCTTGCTAAGTGCCTCCATCCATCCCAGAGAGTTAAAAATATTTTCCCCATCTGTCTCTGTGCTTTCCAGAGGTTTGTGTTTACAAATAGAGTGTGGATTCTGAGATCCTGTTCAGTATAATTCCAATTCCTTTATGGCCTTTTTATACCCTTTTGCAATTCAGACTCATACAGAATCATAACCAAAAGGTGAGTTTATGTTCTCATATGTATCCCTGGCTTCCCCTGTTTGAAAATTTAAGCAGGAAATTTATAGGATTTAAGTCAAAGTGCCCTATTGGGAGTCTTAACCGTCTTCATAGTGTGATAGAAACATATTGAGGCTGTGTTCCTTATGTTTGAAGGCGATCTTGGGATTTTGCTGTTTTGTAAATTAAAGAAAGGGATTGATATCGTAAATTTATCCTGGAATTCAGTAAACATGAGAATGATTACTACAAAGCATGAAACCAATACAAAAGAGGGTTTTAGATTAATCTGAGATATAGACTGTCACTTTTCTCCCCTGAGTTAAAAATGCATTGAATAGGTTGGTACCAACTTCATTAACATTTATTGGGGGATGGATCATGTTCCTAATTGGATATTATTCCATTTATTTTGCAAGTTTTAAGTATAACATTTATGAAGGGAATATATATGTAAAATCGTTTAAAACATCAAGTGATATATAGAAGAGGAAGATTTGGTTTATTTCCCTGTGTTTGAGATCCATTTTTCTTTTGAGATTTTGTTGTCATTGTCTTTAGGTAAGAAGAAAGTTGTACAGGTAAACTAAAGAGAGGATGGTTAGATGGGTGTAGATTTTGAAGTCATTGAATTGATCCTATTCAAAGAATAGGTATATTCTTTGCAAAGAATGGTACATTCCTGATTTTTTTATTTCATATTTTTTATATGTCATGAGTCAAAATTTGAGGTGAGATTTTACCTCTCTCATTATGTGTGCTTCTCTTTCTCTTCCTGATCACACCCCCTCTTTCTGTCTCCTTTTTCATCATGGACCTAATGACTGTGAATGGATAGGAGCAATTTTTGAGATTATCAGACAAAACTTAAAACTTTAGTTAGTTGCTTTTGTCTTTTACACATAAAATGACTGTTAATGCTTTAATTTATTTATAGATGTCTGTTTTCATCAAAGCGCCTTACATATAAATTATTTCTACAATTCATTTTTTGTATATTCTTCTTTTGAAACAAAAATTAAATGGTAGCTCTTTCCTTCAGGGTTAACTTTGGGGCTATGTGATTTTTGTCTTCACAATTATTCTTTTATGCCCTCTAATGGCAGCCTGAGGGAACTCCTATTGGACACAATTTCAAGAAAATAAACTTAGAAAAATAAACAAAAGATCACTCAAAGATTTTAATATAAATAGCTTTCACACACCAGGCATTCTTGCTGTGGGAAAAAGAGCATATGTTCATTTACTAAACTTTGGAAAATAAATCTTTGTGTTGGTTAGCCATAGTTTTTAAGAACTTTCTTTATTTGGATGATTATTTTCAAAGTTCTATTTCCAGTTACAATTAAAATTCTTATGTGATTCTATTAGGCTAATAGCTATTTTTCCAAAGTGTTTATTTGCTTTGGAATTACTAAACATATAGGTATTCATATTCATACAAAGATAGCAACACCACCTTTACAAATTGGCCTTGTATTTATTATTGAATGAATGGGGGTGAGAAATGGGAAAATTTAAACTTATTTCATCGGAGGTTTATAGCACTTCTTTCAATGATGTTACAGAATAAATCTGGACCATGGTGCTAAAACACCATCTCTGTTGTATCCCTGTACATTTAGAGAACAACTGATGAAGGTGGCCTGAGTCTCAAACATCATGGGTGGCCCTCACAGGAGATTCACTTTTAAGGTTAAAACCTCAAGGGAAAATTTTTTCACATCTTAAAAATGTGTTTATATCAACTGGTTCCAGCTTTGCATTACAAACAGGTTTTTTAAAAAATTAATTTCTCTTTCGCTCTTTGTTTTTTGCTGTTCTCCTCATCTTTCTTTCTTCCTAGCTCAAGATTATTGCCTTAGATCCTTCTGGAGTTGTTCTGCTTCAGTACCATTCTAGAAATGTAGTTTTTGTTCTTTATGATCACAGGAAACAGAATGGAATCATCTATCAATTGGCTGGAAAATAACTTTTCCCCTCTGCCTGTCTTTCTTTTTGAGCCGTTGTTGGTTGCCCCCAAAGAATTTCACATATCCTCAAAATGCTGTTAGAAGTTTTTCTTGCCTATAGTTTTAGCTTGTAATAATACATATATGCATTGATATAACTATATAACATTAAGTAATACTCTGATAGATTCATAAAATTGTATCTCCTTGTAAAATTTAAACCTTGTATGATAGGATGATATTATACCAAATATTGGAGTATTCTCTAGAACTATGTATAGATATAAATTAGTCTGAACACACAAAATTTCTTCGAGTTCCTTAATTATAACAGCTTCTGTTGATTGAACACCTGCAATGTGCCAGGCTCTATAAAGCTCACCTCTAATCTTCATCTCAATTCTACAAAAAGAAGTCACTGTTCTCATTTGACTCATGAGAAAACTGAGGCTCAAAGAGCTGGAATGACTCACTCAAGGTCATGGTGATATCAAGAGGCAGATCTGGGTTTCTGACTTCACTGAGATCTTTGTGAAAAGGTTGCAGAAGTGGCCAGGATAGAGATTTGAGTTTGCTTTTCATTTTCCTCTTACTGTGCTTCATGACTTTTGAATGATCTTCATCTTCAGCTTTAAATGTGTGCTTGTATTTGGGATAATAGTCAAGGGTTGCAATAGAGTTTAAGGAGTCAGCACTTTGCTGTTAAACTAGGGCTCAGATTTGGGCTAGGCTACTTCCTAAGTGTGAACATCCAATGAATTAAGTAATTTCTTTCCCTTGATTGAAAAAGATAATAGCAAAACTAAACTATAGACGTAGAGTGTCAGGCAAGATTTCAATGGGAGCTTTGTGAGAATTAAATAAGATACACTGCTTAGCTCGTAAAAATTCTTCATAAATAGCAGCTATTATTTTTGTTGATATTTTTTGAATTCTATTGTCTAACTTTAAGTATTAATGATTCAGCTTTAAAAGCAGGGAATAAAAAATTCATGCTGTATTTGAATGTAATTATCTAGATATGTCTTTGTACTGTAATACTGCCATACAGAAACATTTTATTCTGTTTTACCATTGAATACATGAAAACACAAAAATGTTTTGCTTTATGTTAAGAAATGAAACCCAAGGTTCTTATTTTAATTCATGACATTTAATGGCTATTATTTTGTAAAATTCCAATAAGCTACTGTTCATCTAACAATAATTTTTTAAATTGAATTATAGTTGATTTACAATGTTGTATTAATTTCTGCTGTACAGCAAACTGATTCATATATATATACACACACACACACACACACACATATATATATATATATATAAACTTTTTGAAAATATTCGTTTTCATTGTGGTTTATCATAGGACACTTAATATAGCTCTCTGTGCTATAAAGTAGGACCTTATTGTTTATTCCCTCCATTGTATAATAGCTTACATCTGCTAACCCCAACCTCTCACTCTGTCCCTCCTCCAATCCCTTCTTCCCTGGCAATTAGAAATCTATTCTCCTTATTCATGAGTCTTTTTCTGTTTTGTAGATAGGTTAATTTGTATCACATTTTAGATTTCACATAGGTGATATCATGTGGTATTGGTCTTTTCCTGACTTCACTTAGTATGAGAATCTCTAGTTGCATCCATATTGCTGCAAATGGCATTATTATTATTATTATTTTATGGTTGAGCAGTATTCCTCTGTGTGTGTGTGTGTGTGTGTGTGTGTGTGTGTGTGTGTGTGTGTACCACATCTTCTTTATCCATTCATCTGTTGATTGAAATTTAGGTTGTTTCCCTGTCTTGGCTATTGTAAATAGTGCTATTGTGAACATAAGGGTGCATGCATCTTTTTGAATTATCGTTTTGTCTGGATTTATGCACAGGAGTGGGATTTCTGGATCATATGGTAGTTCTATATTAAGTTTTCTGAGGAACCTCCATACCATTTTCCTTAGTGTCTGCACCAACTGACATTCCCACTAACAGTGTAGAAGGATTTCCTTTTCTCCACATTCTCTCCAACATTTGTTATTTGTATACTTTTAATGATGGCCATTTTAATCATGTGAACTAGTACCTCATTATGGTTTTGATTTACATTTCTCTAATAATTAGCAATGTTGAACATTTTTTTAATGTGTCTTTTCGCTGTTTGTTTTTTGTTGTTGTTGTCATTGCCTAATGATAATTATTTAATGTGACTGAATTTCTGGGCTGAAAATGAAGTTTCTTGACCTACAATTCTAAGGTTTTGTACTAGTTTGGAACAGGGGGGAGAGATGGAAATGATTTCTGAAACTGGGGAGAGAAACCCTGAGAAGATGGAGGAGCACTAGGTTCTCTGCTGAGTGCATTTTAAATGATCATTTTATTAGAAACAACAATGTCTGTTGGGTAGGTATGATTTTTTATCACCCCATTTTACAGATCCAAATCTGAGACTTAAGAGTAGCTAAATAACTTGTCTGTCACAGAGCTAATAAAAGGCATAGCTAGAGAGCCACCACAAGAGCCAGTTGTATATGGCCTCACCATGTCCTTCTTACTGCTCCATCAAGTCTTTTCCATTTTAGAAGGAATCACTCACAAAAACTAGCATGACATAGAGGGGATACAGAATACTGCTTCAACAAGTCTCACTGAAATGAACAAAGGAAGAAACCCAAAAACTAAACTTTGAAACACAGCTAACCTCCTTTTCCATGCTTGCTTCCTGAAGAATTCTTATAAATTAATTAATAATTATTGAGTGATAGAGAATGAGCAAATTACATGGTGAATTTTTCTTTTTTCCTGGATCCTGGGGGTACTCAGAATGATAATGCTATTATTTTCAGTAGGCTTGCATGTTGCTTATGGTAGGTTATATATTACTTCTCCCCTAATTTGAATAAATTATGTTTTCCTTTATATTATGTCTGAAAAGAGGAGTAATGGATAACTTACTGCCATCACTTCTAAGGGATACAGCTGTCTTATTGATTCCTCCTGGAGGAACTTGCTGACTTCAATAGGTGATATAAGAATAAAAGAATGTAGCTGTTCATATTCCTCAAGGGCAGAGAAGTATATGTCTTATTTATCCTCCAGCCATGCAGACTTGTACACATTTTTCTTAATGCATCTGGTTTCTCTATTTGAGACATTCTCTTATCTCCAAATACCTTGTAGCACTTCCCCAATGGAGCTGCAGTTTGCTGCCTCAGCAAATTAACTGTAAAACTTAAAACTTTTATGTTTTAGTGTGAGGCTACTTGGGTCTTTCTCCTAAGTGATGAATATGATAAAACATGGCATTTTGTTAATTTTGGGTACTCTCTAATGGTTTTTTTGATTAGAATAGAAAATAAAAGTCTTTTTAAAAAGCTCAGATCTTAGAACATAGGATTTTAATTTTCCACTCAAAACTTAAAAATGAGTACACACATTTTTACCCTGGGTTTTAGAAACACCACTATTAGCTTGGGTGAGGGGGCTTAATTAATCCTGGAGCAGGGAGGAAAGGACAATGAATGTAGAGTTAGAATTGCCACTCTCCAGTCCTGGTACTGCCATTTGATAGTTTTGGGAAGTTATTTGTCCTTCCACGTCTTAGCTTCTTCATTTATAAAATAGCACAAATAATGCTTATTTTCTTATCTCACATATTCTTATGATAGTCACATGGAGTGTGTGAAAATAGTTTATAAAATCACAGTTCTATAGAAGTATAAAGTGCTTCCATTTCTTTCCGATAACTATGTACACCTGATTTTAGAAATTCTAATAGCTTTATCATTCCTGGTTAACAAGAAGCGTTTGCAAATGTATACCAAACTCCAATTAAGTGAGCAGCATGGTGCTTGCTGAATGCCTAGGAGAGTTTCCAATTTCCATGTTCTGAATAACTCATATTTTGACCTGGCCTTCAGGCAGATCCTAGTGTAGCCAGAAACCTGGCCCTGACAACCACATACACTTACTCAAGGATGCTGTGCAAATTCCATTATTTTCTGTGTATACTATGATTGTGAGAAAGTTAGGAGGCCCCATCAGGATGATTAAAAACCAAAGCACATCCATCTTCTGTTTCTTTGAAGGTTTTAAGTGGGCAGAACAGCATACTAGATAGTTCAGATGATTTAAGAACAATTACAAAGCAGAGTGTTGAGTTTAAAAAGCTAAAGTACTGTTTGGATACCACTGTAATGGGAAAGATTTGAATTAGTGGAATTAAATGAATTTAGAGATCTTGCTTTAAAGCAGGCTGTGGACATGAATTGTATAGAGAAGGAGATGGCTTATGGCCAGAATTGGAGCAAGGTTAAGAAAAGATGCAGAAGGCAAGGAGAAAATGTTGCTTATTACATTGCTTTTTTGAATGGGCTGTATTATACTGCCATGAGAGAGAGGGTTAAAGAGTTTCACTGTGATTATTTAAATAATAGCTGTGACTGTGATACTGAAGAGTCTGGATTTATCAGCTATATTAATTTCCAGTTGCTGCTATAGCAAATTTAGTGGCTTAAAACAATTCACATTTATTACCTTACAGTTTTGGAGGTCTGAAGTTTAAAATAGGTTGTGTGCACTGCATTCCTTCTGGAGGCTCTAGGGGAGAATCCATTTCTTTGTCTTTTAAAGCTTCTAGATGTCACTTGCCTTCCTTAACTCATGATCCCTTTTGTACATCACTCAGGCCTCTGCTTCTGTCATCACATTGCCTTCTCTCTGGCTCTGACTGTCCTGTGTGATTACATTGGGTCCATACAAATACTCCAGGACAATTTCCCAGTCCCCCAATCCAGAACTTGATCACATTGCAAAGTTCCTTTTGCCATTTAAAGTAACATATTTACAGGTTCTGGGAATAGGATATGAACATCTTTAGGGGAGGGTATTATTTTATCACAGCAGCATAGTGAATATATAGTTAAAGGTCTTAAATAGATGATTTTGTTTCTCATCTATGATATTCTATTTCTTTATCTTTGTGTGTTGTGTGTAATCACGTGTGTATGCTCAAGTCCAAGCAACGTTGTCTTCAAAAAATATATCTGAGCAGATATGCTATGAACTCTGTGAATACTTGAATTGTGTGAATGGATTTATACTCTGCTGTTGCCTACTGAAATGTCAGGCACATAGGAGATTCATAGTAATTCTATGAAGTCATAGTGGGCAAGTAATTAGTCTCTCTATGGCAAGAAAAATGGTATTTATCTATCAACTAGATAAGTCCATTCTATCATATGGATGATTTAGATGAATTATTTCAGGGAATAAAAACCTGTGTAGATGGCAAAGTTGGTGGATAGATGGCCATGACAGATGGAGCTCACTATCATGCCCTCTGCCTCATACCTTATCACACTGTGATGTTATCATTGATTTACTTGACAGCTTTGCCCATCGAAACTGCAAGCAACTTAAATTGGCACTTCTTTTTCCTCTTCCCCCTTCGCCTCCTCCCCCTCCTCCTCCATTTTCCATCTCTGATGCCTAATATAAATCCTAGTCCATAGATCGTCTATATTTAGATTCCTATAGATTATCAACTGATTATAAAAATATAGTGGTGAAAAAAACCCATTTATATTAACAAAAACATGATAAACTATATCTAAAAATTTATATATTATAGAAGATAAAGGAATTTCTAGTTAAGAATTTTCAGTAAAATTAAGATTCTAGTCCTAAATAAATCAGTATACAAATTTAAGGCATTTACAAGCAAACTTTCAATGGGCTTAATTTTGTAATTTGACAAAATAATTGAAAAGTTTATACGAGATAATAAAGGTATGAAAGAACCAATTTTGCTTATGAAGATAAAGAGGGATACTTACATTATCAGATATTAAGTAGTATAATGATATTAAAACAACATGGTTCTGGTACAACAAGTAAAGATGGGATAGTAAGAAGACTCCTAAAACAAATGTGTATGAGTGTATGTGTGTGATGTCATGCTCTAGAGAGCATTTTAAATTAGTATGGAAAGGCTAAATCATTCAGAAAATAGTTTTGTGACAGCTGGCTAATAACATAGAACAAAAATTAGATCCCTACCTCCCATGATAACAAAAAATGCAGTTTATCATATTTTGGAAATTAAAACACATAAACTAGTGAATAATTAAATGAATCTTGTAGTGATAAAAGTATAAACAGGCTATCTATATAGAAAATCACATCATAAAAGAGTAATAGATTTGATTGTGGCACAGGACAGGACAAACATGATTAATTTGGGAACATGTTTGGTTCAGACAGCCTAGCTTTTCTAGATCATCAAAAAGAACCATGTAAATGCCAACCCAGTTTAATCTGCTATCCTTTTTTCTTTAGAGAAGTTGAATATTGAGAGAGAGAATGAGCAGAAAAGTGAGGTGCTGAGAAGTAGGCAGCATGCACTTGAATTGGAGGGGAGGAAAGAAGGCAGGAAAGAGAAAGAAGTGAGGAGAGTGGGTGGGAGAAGGAAAGGAAGAGGAAAGGAAAGCTCAAGTTTAAAGATCTTGGCTGTGGCGAAGTATGCTATATGGAAGGTTTCTAGGGAGTGGCACTAAGGCAATTAGTGAGTATGAATTATATTTATTGGGCAACCCCCCCCGCCAAATCCTAGCTATGGCATATCAGGTGACAATCCATCCAGGGCTACATGCTTTAGTGTAGGGGTTCAGATACCTCAAGATATGCATTATCTCAGGGTGTAAGGAAGAGACAGACAAGTATGGAAGTAAATTGTCATCCCTTAATATTTCTCTCTTTACTTCACCATCATCCAAGTGACTTAGTCTACTGGCTACTCTGTATTGGGGCTATCCCCTCTCATATAGCTCTTGATATTCATTTCAAACACTATTCACTTGCATGAAAATATTATGGTAGCATGAAATGACTTGTTCATGGACTCATATTATTTTGGAGTTTGCCCTCCAGGTAAATTTTTCCTCTTAGGTAGAATTAAAGACAGGTGGAACAATGTAATTCCTAGATGGCTTACTATACTAGTGAGTCCCCCAGATTTTCCATTTCTTTTAAAACTGTGTGAACATGATATACCAAGTGAAATCCAAAGGCTGAGGTCTCATCCCAATGGAATCTGTGGTTTTTAGACTCATGAAGCTTATTTAGGTACAACTTGGGTTTCCCACAGCTGTCCCTGAAACTTCCCAGGGCAAGGATCTTTCCATCACCACAAAGAGCTTAGTGAACCCATCTGCTTAATTTATTGCTATGGTCAGTTCTGTCAGTGGAGAAAAGAATGAAGATAAACATATTAGACTATAGTTATATGATAATACAATCATTTCGAAGGCTGATTTAAAAAACAGATGAAATGTAAATTTGTGATGATGTGAAGTTTAATGGATATTTAGAGGAAGGAATGCTGGGAAAATAAATTCTTTACGAAATGATTCCTTATTTATGGCCACTACTGGGGTAATAGAAATATCATCCTATTGTGTTTCATATGTATAGAAAAATTTTACAAAGGGCATGCCCATAGAAAAGGTGATAATCAAGTGATTGTTAAATAGAATTAGAGCTAAATCAGTGGCTTTATGAAGTCATAGCACTATTGTTGAATAGCATTTGAGAGACATATTTTAGTCATTAATACCTAATGTAAAAATGTCATTTTGATATGGGCTCCTTCAATGGCTGGGACTGGTATTATTAAAAACAAGCTCTAGCCTTAGACATTTTATGATTGCCCCATGGTGTCACAGAATTAGGTCTTTGGACGAGTCACCTCACCCCCACAAGCCTCATGTTTTAATGAATAAGGGTATGGATTAGTGTATCTCTTAACTTTCTTCTTACCTGTAAACATGAATGATTCCCATTGCCTTTGAGGACATAGTGTACCTGGCATATCTTTGCTTCATTGTAACCAACCAAAGAAAACAAATAAAAACAGAAATCCAGGGTTTCTGAGGACATTTCTGGTGTGTTGTTCCTTGAACACATATTTATGGGATGCTTCCTGCCATAATACATTTCTAAGGGACAACTTCCTCCCACATTATGACACTTATGAAATTGGGATTCATTTAGCATGTGATGGTAGGCCATTATTCAATCTTTAAACAGCATTTTTTCCTCATAGGTACATAAAATAGGTACTTGATTTATTCTCTGTGGAGTCATAAATTATGCCAGTATTTGTCTCAGTATAGTTATCACCCTATAACATTTTTCTGTTTTCTTTAAAATCATGAAATTCAGAATATGTCAGGCAATGTGCCTGGTTCCTATACTGCTAAAGCGTCCATTCTAAACAAAGAAGTACAGGAATGAGTGTTAAGACTGCAGCAGTGTTCTCTGTTATCACTCATAGAGCAGGCTCACCTCTACCATCAGTTCTTCTACTTAATACGCTTAGAAGATTCCCTCCACATCACAAACTCTTTGCTAAATTGGGTGTAATTCCAGACAAAAGAAAAACTTTAATATATTATTTCTAGGATATTATTCTCTATTGATGACCTATTCATGTTGGCCTGAATGAGGAAAGCATTGGGAATACTTTATAAGAAAACTTGCCAATAACTGAATGTTACCAGTAATTGAATATTTCTGCTCATACCCTGGATATAGTGACCAATCTAATCCTCACCCGAACTTTTAAAAATGTTCATAATTTGTGCCAGTATTTGTCTCAGTATAGTTATCATCCTATAACATTTTTCTATTTTCTTTAAAATCATGATTTTGGCTCCAGGGTTTTTCACTGTGGACTTGTGTCTCTGAACCTGTGTTGGGCTGTAACATGAGGCCAAATATACGATTATTTTCTTCCTTGGGAACCAGTCAAAACATAAGTTCTATGCCAGTTAAAGGTAGAGCCATGCTGCCTGGCAGAGTCAAGATGGCTTTCTCTTGTTATTGAATATGCTGGGAGGGGCAGACCAGATGGACATCAGGAAGAGAAAAGAGGGCAAGTATAGAAAAAGTGGCAGGCGAATGGAAAAATAGGCACTCAGATTTTGTACTTGGAGGGGAGAAAAGAAAAAGGTGGTCCTGAGGCTGAACTATCAGTGTGGGGTCAAAGGCACTAGGCATAGTCACCCATAGACATGTCTGGTTTTTGGTTTTTGTTGGAAAAAAAAATGCCATAAAATTTCCAAACAAAAATAATCTTGATAACTGTATTTATATTCATAAATTATTTTGTTTGCTCACATATTTTTCATAGTAACAAAATTTTATGTATGTGTCTATTTCTACAGTTACTTTTCTGTTAAACTTTGCATCAGAAGCATTTTTCTGTTAAACTTTGCATCAGAAGCATTTTTGCTATTTAATACATAATTTTCCAAATTATAATGCTAATGGCTATATCATTTATTCATCCAACAGATATATTTTGAGTGCCTATTAGTATTGAATAAAGCATCATTTGCATAAAGTTTTAAGTGGAAAAACAGCTTAATTAACTGTTCCCACATTGTTAGCCATTTAGCTTGTTTCCAATTTATCCATAAGGAAATGTTTGGTAATTCCCTCCCTTCATTCTTTCCTCTTTTCTTTGTATTAATTCCTTAAGATAAATTACAAGAAATAGAATTGCTATTTCAGTATAGTTATCACCCTATAACTTTTTTATTTGGGGTGGGGATACATGGGCTTTTAATTTATGATTACATATTTTAGTGTTTTGACATGAAAATGATTATTTGCCTAAGCAAATGATAAAAACTATGCCATTACTTGGGTAAGATATAAGATGGAGATACAGCAACATTTTATAACTATGCATAGACTTTTTATAAATAATTTGAATATTTGTATCACATTAACTATTGTATTTAAGAGGTCCTAATTAAATGTAGATATAGTTCTTGTAAAAAGAGTTAAAGGATATAGGTTTAACTTTTGAATACCTAGAACTATAAGATAAAAATGATCAAATGAGAATGTAGCATAATTTTTAGAAATGCTACTTAACCAAAGTTGGTAACGCTATGGAAAATGGAGAAATGTTCACAGTCAAAGAAACCTAAACTTTGAACAAACCCTGGAAGACTTCTCCTGGAACCAGTCCTAATTTTGCTAAGGGGTGTAACAGATGATCTAAGAAGTCCTTTGCTTTCTGGGACACTAATAAAATGATAATTCATTTTTCCATTGTGGTAGATAGGGATTTAGAAACATTACTCATACCCATCACCTGCTCATTGGTGAAAGACTAAAATCCTTCTAAACATGCATATGTTTGTGAGCATTATACAATTGCTTTTAACTGCTTCTGATGTGAGGATCTTTCTGATATAACCACCTCCAAAGCTTTACGGACATTCTTCTTCCATCCATTCCCATGGGGTCTGTGCATGGACATATCAGTTACTTCTTTCAGAGGACAATAAAAATGAATAAACCATCAGTTAAAGCAACAGTTGAGTTTTTTTTTTAAATATAGAGTCAAATTTACAAGTCAATTAGGCCATTAAGAAAGGATTACAAATAGAATTTTGAAAACAAAAACTATTTAAATATCAAAGAGATACTGATTATAGATTTTGGAGTACTTCCCTCTTTAACATGATAATTTGCTCTGTTTTATTCTTTATTAAAAACAGGAAAAAGGTTATGTATTTAAACATTTCCAAATATATATATTTTTACAGTGATATTTGTTCCTAAGCCATTAAGAATTTTTTTTTTTTGGTAGAATTTCAGTGTTATCAGTGTTACAAGAGGGAGAAACCAAGAGAGCAAATTTCAGCAGGAAAAAAGCCTTCGGTCATGTAAATATGCCTTGTAAAATGGTATCAGAGATAGAGAGGGTAAACAATAAAGGGAATTATAAACCAGTATATTTCAAATGGCCTAATTTGGTAAAATAAAGAGTTGATTTTAACTTTAACAATTTACTATCAAAAGTTGCATAAGCATGGAGTTCCATTATGGCTCAGTGGAAGTGAATCTAACTAGTATCCATGAGGATGCAGGTTCAATCTCTGGCCTCGCTTAGTGGGTTAAGGATCCGGCATTGCTATGAGCTGTGGTGTAGGTTGCAGATGCAGCTCAGATCTGATGTTGCTGTGGCTGTGGCATAGAACAGTGGCTACAGCTCTGATTTGACCCCTAGCTTGGGAACCTCCATATGGCACAGGTGCAGCCCTTAAAGAAGGCAAAAAAGGTTGCATGATGAAACCCTGAATGCAGAAAGTTCCACACAGTCCTAATTTTACTTCATGATAAGATGTTCTGATGTGAACCATTTACAGGTGCTGCATATGACTCCATAACTACCTGGTGAAATGGACTCTAGGTAGGATATCCCTAAATAATGGGTAGACCTAAGCATACTCAAGCATCTGCAACAAAACATGGTGTTTGTACCCTGATCTCTTTCTGAGAATTCATTAACTATCTTCAGTCACTACTCATGAGATGTCTGTCTGTGTGTCACCATAGCTTTGTGAAAATCTTGATGGTATATGTATTATGTGACTAGGAAGCTATTGTGTTGGTATGCGTGTAAGAATCAAAATTAGATTTAGACTTCTATCTGTAGAAATCTGTTTTACTTACAGTATAAAAGTAGAAGTACCTTTGTTGGTTATATCTATAAGCAGAGTTGTGTCAGATGACTGGATGAGCTATGTCCCTCAAGTGAGAAGCCAGATGTTGTGCAGAAGGTCACAGAATGACTAGAAAGTGGAAACTTGATATTTTGGCCTCAAAAGCTCAGGAAGACAAACTAAAGAGCAAGACATTCTTGGCAAGTGAAGGTAAAAATACTACTATCCACTTCCACCTGTGCTATTATAGCTTCCTCCTCTCAATTCTGGCTTAATTCTTGCTCGCTTCATCCATTCTCCAACCTGTATTCAAAGACACAATTCTGACCCTGCTTATACCTTTAGCATCCCTCAATCACTACTTATTAATGAGCACAGTATTGTCATCTCTAATCACTGTCATATATTCCATTTTTCTTCATTTTACCACCTCATTTTTTTTGTACTCCAGCCATTCTGGATTCTTGCAGTTCCTTAGGTGCACCCAGCTCAGGCCATGTATATGCTACTTCCTCTTGGTACCAAAGATTTGGCTTTATTTTGTAGAAACCTCAGTACAAACTGTCCTAGACAATAAATACACTATTTCACATATCAGGATATTCAGGACAATTCCCTACAACAAAGAATTCACTTGGCAGTGTCATCAAAATCTCAGTTTTTTTTTCTGCCTCCCATCTATTATCTTAGGTCATTATCCTTTTTGTTTAGGCTAGAAACAATATGATTACAGCAGTTCTAGGACAATTTTCCAGCACAAATGTGTGAATAATAGAAAAGAGTCAGAATTTGATCACATACTCATCTTCATTGTCACAAGTAAGGGAGAACAAAGAATTATCCAGGACTAAATATCAAGAAAATCATGGTCGAGAAGCTCTACCTCAGCATAATCAGAACATTCATGAATCTGGGCATAAGTTTTGCTTCTTCTGAAGAATATGGCTATTTATGGAAAAGGTAGATGTCTTAGCAAAAGTAGAGTTCTGTTAAGAAGGAATAAGAATGGGAAGAATGTTGGCTTTGGAATCAACAGTGTCCAATTCACCCAACCTGCTTTGTTCTCTTTATGTTCTTCATCAGTTGTTAAACTCATATGTATTCTATAGACAGTACTTTCTTTTGTCTTGTTTATAATTGTTTCATTTTATTTTATTTTACATTTTTAGGGCCACATGCATGGCATATGGAGGTTCCCAGGCTAGGGGTCTAATCGGAGCCACAGGTGTCGGCCTAAGCCACAGTCCCAGCAACATGGGATCCAAGCCATGTCTGCAACCTACACCACAGCTCATGGCAACACTGGATCCTTAACCCACTGAGCAAGGGCAGGGACTGAACCAACAACTTCATGGTTCTTAGATTCATTTCTGCTGCGCTGTGATGGGAACTCTAGTACTTTCTTTTTTAAATTGAGGTATAGTTGATTTACGGTGTTAATTTCTGGTATATAGCAAGGTTATTCAGTTATATATATTTTCATATTCTTTTCCATTATAGTTTATTATAGGATACTGAATATCATTCCCTGTCCTATACAATAGGATCTTGTTTATCTATATTATATTTAATAGTTTATATCTGCTCCTCCTGCACTCCTTTACCATTTGATAACTATGAGTTTGTTTTCTATGCATAAACAGTACTTTCTTTAGGATGTCTTCTCAGAATATAGTCCCCGCTTCCCAATTACTTTCCCCTGTCTGGAATGCAGACTTCCCATGCTACTCAAATGTATAGTGCCTCATATTATTACACTCATCTCTTGAATTTTGATTACTCTTTTCTTTTCTAAACCCTTCACTTTTGTGTAATATCTTTAGATGGTAGGGACTATATTCTTTTCATGTAAAAAGGTCCATCAAGAAGCAGTGTGCATATCAAATAGTATGTGAGCAATAAGTGACTGTCCAATGAAGAAGTAACACATATTCCTAAATTTGTCTTCAACCTCTGGGGAGTTTCTGAACATCTACAAGTCTGGTTTGCGGACCTAAAACCTGACACAAAACACAAAAGTGTGCCTAATTGTAGACCTGCTCTTTGCTTTCCATTACCATTCCCAAAATGATCTCTAACCATGTTGACCCTTCTGTGTTTAGCATTCAGGTCATGATAGCTACTACCATCATGAAAACATCCTGAGACGTCAGTCTTTTCTCTATTGAGGGAAGGTGTCTTTGGTTTCTCATGTATAGTCTTAGAAAGAAAGGGCAAAACAGAAGAAATGCTCATAAGAATCAATACCAAAGGATTAACTTTAATATTAGTTACTAAATGTTAAGAATACTGTAAGAATATTGGAATTTTGCCAATTTCCCCTTTATTTTAGTCTCACCAATTGGTAGGTTTGGGAAAAAGTACATTTTGACACACAGTAGGTACTTCAATTACATCCTGAAAGAATCAATTGCTATTCTTTGTTGAAGCAATGAAAACAGCATTTTGATTTGAAATTCATCTGATAAGAATGTAAATAGCTGTGTTTCATGTTCTTTCACAGGAGCTTTATTTTTGAAAACAATTAATAATATCAAAGTGGTATATTTCCTTTCAAAACCGGAGGGTTCATAATGGATTTGTATTCATATAATTTTTATTGTATATCAGAAAGCAGAATATATTCTCATTAAAACAGCAGGGGAAAAATAAAGAAATCTCAATTTAATTAAGGTAATGTAGTTAGAGATTCATATGAGCTCTTCAATGTAAATTCTGCATTCAGAGGTCTGTAAGATAATGGTAGTCTTCTTAGGCAGAAAGTTTTAATAAAGACACAAGCCAATTTAGCATATTCCTGAGAGAAAATACTAAAGTTAAGAGAAAGGATACATAAAATTTATTTTAGTGCACTATTTAAAATTGCTTTTTGTGTGTGTGGTACATTACCACAATACTCTTTGAAAGAATGCATTTTAGAATCCTTAGGTCAAATATCATTGGCTTTTGCAAGCACCATCTTTAATCTATTCAGTTTTCTCCACCTCCACATGATAATTTTGCTGATGGAGCTCACTTCTCCTAGAGCTCCTTAAATAGTCTTCTGACTGCTCACCCTTCTTCCATACTTGTTCTCTATACAAGCCCTTGTCGAATGAAAAAAAAGCACAACCTACAAGTTGAGAATTAAGTTTTATTTGGAAGACAAAACTGAGGACATAAACCTGGGATATGGCATCTCAGATAACTGTGAGAGACTGCTCCCAAGGGATAAGGGAGATGCTAGGATATATGGAAGTTTTTGCAACAAAGACCAGATAGTTAGAACTTCAAAAGATTACAGTTAATTAAGGAAAATCAAGAGTTCCTTTGCAGCGCAGCAGATTAAGGATCCGGCGTTGTCACTGCAGTGACTCAGGTTCAGTCCCTGGCCAGGAACTTCCACATGTCACAGATGTTGCAGGAAAAAAAAAAAAAAGACAATTAGATATCTCAAGTTAAGGAATTTAGGGAGTTCCCACTGTGGCTTAGTGGAAACAAATCTGACTAGCATCCATGGGGACACAGGTTCAATCCCTGGCCTCACTCAGTGGGTTGAGGATCCGGTGTTGCCATGAGTTGTGGTGTAGGTCACAGACACAGCTCAAATCCCAGGTTGCTATGGTTGTGGTGTAGGCCAGCAGCTACAGTTCTGATTGGACCCCTTCCTGAGAACCTCCATATACCACAGGAGTGGCCATTAAAAAGACAAAAAAACCAAAAAACCAAAAAAACAAAAAACAAAAACAAAAAACTAAAAAACAAAAAAACAAACAAAACCAAGTTAAGGAATTTAGTACTTTTCTGTATATGGGAAGATCCAAAAGTCTGGGCTCATTGAAAACATCCTTTGATATCCCTCAGCTGTCTGGTACCAGAGTCCCATGCTTTCTCATCCTGAGTCCCCTCAGGTTGCTCCACTGGGGTGGCTACAATGGCTGAAGGGTTGTTTCCAACTTGAGTTCCCTCAGGGCTCACTATCAGGGGGTGCTCAAGTGGCTTGATGGCAGCAACATCCTCTCTTTACTGGCAGGCAACATTTTATCACTGCCACTCTCCACCAAATAAAATGTGGAACTGAGAAATCACTAATTTTCTTGAAAATTTTCAATGATTTCTTGTGGCTCTGACTAAAATTCAAAGTCTTTAATCTGATCTACATGATTTATCTATCTCTCCAGGTTCTCTCACTCTTTCTTAGGAGGGTTCCTTGAATTCCCCACTTAGAACAGCAAAGCCCTATTTGATGGCCCTAAACCTTGCTTTCTTAAAACCCTTCTAGTGCTCCTCTTCTTGTTTCTATATTTCTGCCATACTGGCTTTTGATTATTTGTTGGCTAAATACCCTAAGTTCATTTTCACCTTAGGGTCATTAGCTTACTCTTTTCTCTGTCTGGAATCTTCTTCTCAGATCTTTCCTTGGCTGGTCTTTTCTTGTCAGTCAAAACACAGTTCAAATATCACCTCTTTAGAGGAGCTTTTTCTGCCAGAAAATCTAAAGGTATCCTTCTCCTAATCCCAGTTATTTTCTATGACGTTACAGTATTTTTTCTTCTTTTAAAAAATTCTTGTCCCTGTCGTAAAATCAGTTTCCCTCTTCTCTACTCCTCTTACCCCTCACTTCTTTCTTTTGTTTATTTTTTCTGCCACTGAAGTGTGGGCTTCATGAGAGAAACCTTTTTTATTGCCCCAATAGCTAGAATGGAGCTTGGCATATAATAGGTACTTATTTATTATTGTTGAATCTTAAAAAATAAAGATCCTCTTTGACTAGAATTTGTACCAACTGGTTCTGATTCCTCACTATGGAAGTGCTTTCTACCAACCTTTCACCTGGCTGACTTCTATTCATTTTTAATACATTTCCTCAGGAAGTCCTAGTCATCTGACTTTTCTTTTGTCTTCTTTTTTTTTTTAGGGTTACAGAGGAGGCATATGGAAGTTCCCAGACAAGGGGGGGTTAAACTGGAGATACAGTTGCCAGCCTACACCGCAGCCACAGCAATGCTAAATTTGAGCTGCATCTGTGACCCACCCTGTAGCTCACAGCAATCCTGGCAATCCTTAACCCACTGAGCTGGGCCAGGGATCAAAGCTGCATCCTCACAGATACTATTTGGGTTCCTTTCCACTGAGACATGATGGGAAATCCATAGTCTGACTTTTACAATGTTTCACTATACTCTTTGCTTTGCTTCATAGAACTTATCAAAATTTGTATTTGTTTATTGACTGTTTAAGAAGTCATATACACATATACACGTGTATGTGTATCTATAGGAAGTATGCTGTAAATACTATGTAAATTCATGGGGGTGAAATGTATTGAGGTATTGATGAAGGAACTTAAGATTTTTTCTTACTGCGCAATTGGTAAAACCAGGGTATAGAGTCACCCTATTTAAAGTAGATGTGACAATGGCATCTGACTAAGGACATTGACCAAATTAAGAATACATTAAATCAGAGTTATTCCCATGTAGTAAAAGAGAAAGGTGAACTATGTATTGGTGTTTTCATAGAACAGAAATGAAAAGAATTTAAATAGCCAGCCTTAAGGTGATATATCTTGTTAACTTGCCAGTATGTATTACCTCATTTTATATTAAGCCAAGCAAACCATGATACCTTTTTGAAATAATTAAGAACTGATATGGAGATCCCATCATGGTTCAGTGAAAACGAATATGACTAGTATCCCTGAGGACAGAGGTTCAATCACTGGCCTCGTTCAGTGGGTTAAGAATCCAGCTTTGCCATGAGCTGTGGTGTAGGTCACAGACATGGCTCAGATCTGGTGTTGCTGTGGCTGTGGCATAGGCTGGCAGCTATAGCTCTGATTCAACTCCTAGCCTGGGATGCTCCATATGCCATGGGTGTGGCCCTAAAAAGACAGAAAGAAAAAAAAGAATTGATATAGCAAGATGCCATTATGAGTCAGTTTAAGGTATAAATTAAATAAAATTGTAATTTTACTTAAGACCATAATTAATGAATGATCTCAAAAGTATTTTTAAAAATACTTTTTAAAGTGATTTTCAGAATAACTTTAAGGATGAAGAATTAGAAAAGTTATTGCTTTCCTGTTTTATTCTCTGATAATAGGCTCTCTGAAATACTGACTGGATAGAAGATGACTACGGCTGATCTATAAGCTGCAAAGGACTTGGAGGCAGAAAGTCTTGAGAGTCCTAGCTATACCACTTTACTAGTTTTATAACTTAAGGCATATTTCTCTCTTTCTTTCTGAGATTAACTTTCCTCATCTGTATTTGGGCATGATAAAATGCCTGTTGGTTGCTGGTGAAACAAATTTTGTGAAGTTTATACAAATGCTCATTGTATAATTATTTTGAAAATGTTTTCACTCTCACCTCAAAGGTCTCTATCACAAAAGACTGTGCTAAAGTTGGAGTCATTTATAGACACTGAGAATTGATAAGTGTAGTTTGTCACCATTAGCTTTGGGCACAGAACTGCTACTAGAAAGGATAAAATACAGATATCATAAGCAAGGGGACAATATCACTGACCTGTGCATTCATGAAACTCAAGGCTGTGGACCAAATTATTACCCTTCTTGGACTTGAACTCTACACACAAAGACCAATGTACATACATCTCTTTGCTGCTGTCTTCCCTGTGACACCATAATCCCAACTACTTATGGCTATAAGTATAACATCAAATGGCTTGTAATAATATATGGTTGTTTAGATGGTTATAGTTGTTTGTCAGTTAAGATATCAAGTCAACATCTCTCTGAAAGAAAGACACAGTTCAGAAGTGGAATCGACACATACCACAGAGGGGAAATGCTACCATCAGGGAATTTCAAAGCTCTTATTAGTTTGGGTTCTTTCTGCTGACGTCTCTTTGGTAGAGCTTTTGTAACATTAATGTCTACTTTTGCCAGTCTCAAGTGCCTTGGGGTAGATACAGATCAGGGAGATGTCCCAAGGGGATAAATCCATTCCAGACTTTCAGGACACAAGCTATGCTCATTTGTGATTTGGCCATACCACAAATTTTATACCTCAACAAAGGGCATTCATTGAGGTCACTTCATGTATGATGTAACAGGACAATCTTGCAATATTAAGGAATATAAGAATGTCCAGAGATAAGAGACACAGAAATCAGAATTTTCACAAAGGTAAAGAATTTTTTTCCCCCATCCTCCTAAGGGTCACATGAGCACCAGATATTGATAAGAGGCCATTGCATGTATTGGTTGGAATGGTTGTTTTTTTTCTATCATGATGAAAAAATGATCCATTATATGATCTACCCTTCTGAAAAGTACTTAATGCTTATGTTTTCAAAGACACGAGATAATGTGACTCAACCCAATATATATCCTAGACATAAATTCAAAGTTGATTAATGTCAGTGGAATTGGACCTTCATCAGAATTCTGGGGATAGGTTTTTAACATATGATACAAGATTTTTTTTTCTTTTTGCCTTTTCTAGGGCTGCTCCTGCGGCATATGGAGGTTTCCAGGCTAGGCGTCTAATCGGAGCTGTAGCCACTGGTCTACACCAGAGCCACAGCAACTTGGGATCTGAGCCAAGTCTGTGACCTACACCACAGCTCACGGCAACACTGGATCCTTAACCCGCTGGAGCAAGGCCAGGGATCGAATATACAACCTCAAAGTTCCTAGTCAGGTTTGTTAACCGCTGAGCCATGATGGGAACTCCTGATACAAGATAATTTTGCAAAATTTCTTTTATGATGTTTATAACTTGCACACTAAAGAGAGTAATAGTAAAGTTTTCTGACTCTCAAAGCCTTGCCATAATATTTATTTAGCTAAACTTAGAGCCAAAATTTTTTTTAATTTTAGAATTACATTTTTCTCTTTCTATTCTCATCTGTTTATAATCACCTTGCATATTTCCATGTTTTTTTTTTCAGTGCATATGTTCAGTGATAACTCATGCATATTTCACTTAATAGGATTAATTATCAGCCTTCCACTAATTATAATTAAAGTCTCCTCAGATAATTGTGTAAGTTAACTTCGGCAATTCACACGTACAGAAGAGTATTTTGTAGAATAATAGGGCATTGTGCTGCAAAATACAGTAAAGAACATAAAGGGTAGGAACATAATAAAAGAATTCAGAGCTCTAATATATTAAGCTTTTCTTCTGTGTGTTGCCATATATCTTACTGCAAATTGTGCTACTAAATATATTACATCATCTACATATAGTAATGATCCCTTAATGCAAACCTTATGACAGTAGGCATTTCTACGAAAAATTAATTCAAAAACATATAACTATTTCTCTCCTCTCTTAATAGATATTAGTATTCTAAGTTCTCGTTAAATAGCTTATGCTTTAGAAGATAAATGCCCTCAAAATTGGTAATTTATATGCAAAACAAATGAAAAAGGCTTTCCTAAAGCATCTATCCCTGAATGTACAAATTAAGGCTGGCTTCGTTTATGAAGCTTACTTTTTAACTTTTATTTATACCTAATGGTTCATTTATATGTTACTACATTAAGAAGTCAGTGTTTTGAAGATGCCATATGACACTGAAATGGCCATCTTTTGAAATTATAGGATGCTTCGTTGCAGAGTCAGACTCTAATCTGCAACCAATTTGTGTCAGCTTTCTGCATAGAAAAAGATCTCAAATCCTCTCTTAAACCAGGAATCAGCTGAAGGTTTGTCTTGGTTTCGTGAGTCCAATGCAATTAGGCAGCACGTGAATGTGGGCCACATGCGTTTATTGCTCTTCCTAGCATGTGTTACTTTGATGTGTTAGGTCGGAAGGCTCACTCTTTTCTGGGCAGCCTTCCTCCTGGGTCTTTATACTGCTTAGCAGTTGAGTCGAGACTTTGAAACACAGCCTAATTTAGAGGCGGATGCTGCAGCTGCTGCTGTCATTTCAGATGATTTTTTTTTTTTTTGCTTTGATGTCAGCTTAGAATCTTGGGTGTTGTATCAGTAAAGCAGTGTCTGCAATTCACAAAACAGAAAGCGCACCATTTAAGCTTTTGTTTTAGTTTTTAAATTGAATTTTCACATCTAAAGGATCAAAAAATTGTAACTGAGCAAAAATATATGGAATTCCGTATATTAATAATTGGGAGAAAGGTCTGAATAAAGAATATATAGCTCTCCTGGTATTAATTTAAACAGATTTGCTCACTATCAGCTAAACATTGATGATAAAATATGTGAAATGTAAAGCAGCCTCTGGTTTCTTGATCTTGTTCCCTCTACATCTAATCAATGTGGCACAGAGGTTTTCCTTCCAAATGTTTGACTCATCATTAAAGCAGTTTGTGTTAATTATTATTATGTTGTTGAACTATATACTTTACCTTAGCAGAAAACCTACCAAGTCCTTTCGGGACAAAACCAATAATGGATCCAATGATCTTCATTTTCACTAATTGAAAACCATAAGTCTGAGAAACTGTAAATCTGCTGGCTTTCTAAGTTGGAAATAATGTCAACATCTTCAGATCATCTGTGACTTGATATATGCAGTATAGGTTTAAAGTCTAAAAGAGGTAGAAATTGGGGAGTTAAATACTAGTGAACCTAAAGAACAATATGGGTAGGTTTCCTAGGCTGATCAAGACCGAAAAGGCATGGAGGATTCCTTTCTATGCATTCCCTGGTGACCAAAACCATTTATCATTGAGGATTTTAGAATATCATTTGCCTATGCATATGCAGGTTTTTTGTTTTGTTTTGTTTTGTTTTGTTTTTTCCAATAAGATGAAGAGGCTACTGTTTGTGAGCAAGAAGAGAAAATAACAGTCACTTTTTTTGGTGTGATACAATTTTACCTAAATTTAGAGAGAAAAGCTAATAAGGACTTTATTGTATTACATTGGCAATAAGGAAAGTCGAAATCCTGGTTACCTGAACAAATTCTGTGAAGATCCCTCTCTTTTAATGCCATATGACACTGAAATGGCCATTGTTATTATAGTATATTCTAGGGAAATTTCTCTCAGAATGTGCTATGATAAATTTCCCTGAGAGCAAAAAAAACCATTTTATTGCTGAAGATAACGATCCACATTTTTAAATTTGGTAAATGTTTGTCTCAGAAGGTACCGTTTTAGCATAAGACACTGGAAATAACCTAAATTTCATAAAGGGGAATTGATTAAGCAAATGTCACAGAGGCCTTCAGTGGAATACTATGCAGCCATTTAATATTGTCCAACTCCATAGAAAAATATCATACCAAACTTAGATGAAAAAGAAAATGGAGTTCCCATTATGGCTCAGTGGTTAATGAACCCAACTAGTATCCATGAGGATGTAGGTTTAACCCCTGGCCTGGCTCAGGGGGTTAAGGATCCAGCATTGCTGTGAGGCTGACAGCTGCAGCTCCAATTCGACCCCTGGCCTGGGAATCTCCATATGCTGTGGGTGTGGCCCTAAAAAGACCAACCAAACAAACAAAAACCCTTAGATGAAATAATAAAGGAAACACAATGATGGTAGTGACTATCCTTAGTTATTTGGAAAATAGGGTTTTTCTACTTTTCCTATATATTCAAAACATATTTATATAGAACATGATTTCTAACTTTTATAAAGTAATAAAAATTATGTAATATGTCTGTAAATGTCCCATTATACATAATGTACTAATAGAAATGAAATATGTTTATTAACTGTGTTTTTACTTAAAAAATAAAGTCCAATTCCATTCAATTCCTTAGATTTAGCATGTACATAAAATATTGTTTCTCTTTTACTATTTGTGGGCATTTATCCAAACATAGAATTTTAATGTTCACATTTTCACTTTGCTTATGCCAAGTATTTTGCTACCACATGGAAGTATTGTAATATGACTTCATTTCATTTTCTTATATTTTAAAAATTGTGTTGGATTTTCTAAGTATAACTGAATTTGGCAATAACAGCTCTGTTTCCTTGAATTTCCTGAAGTAAAATTTATTATTATAAAGTTTTTGTTATAAATTTTTATTATGATAAAATTCTTTTAAATAATAGATAATAAGAAATTATAGTGAAATAGTGATCCTAAAGCCATACAAATTTATTGTGAATTTATCCTAAATTATTGCTAAATTTAAATAGGGCAACCAGAAAACATGTGTAACTGAGTTAAATTTAAATTAATTAAAATTTTATAAAATTTATAATTCAGTTCCTCAGTCGCACCAGCCCCATTTCAAGTGCTAAATAGCCACATGTGGCTAGTCGCCATGGTATTGGACAACTGATGTAGAATTTCCATCATCACAGAAAGTTTGATTGGAAAGAGCTGAAATAGACACTACTTGAGATAATTAGTGCTCTGCTTCTCATTTTATCCTTTATAGCATGTTTAGAGAAGCAAATTTCTAGATAATCATCTCAAGTTTCTTTTTTCATTTTGCCATCCTATGAAAACATGTTTGAAAGAGAGAGGGAAAAAGACCATCTCTCTCAGCATGTTTTGTTTGCCATGTGTGTTTATATGACAAAAGAAAGTCGTATGATTGAACAATAGTGTGTACTAAAATAAAATCCATCTTTCATGCCTTTGTTCTTACAATATTTGCTTTTCTCAAAACACAGATGTTTTTTTTTTTTTTTCCCTACTTTAACATGAGCAATAGGGCACAGAGCCTTGTGCAAATAGAAAGTATGGGAAAAACCTGGAGGCTACCAGGCGCTTAAAATGAAAGGTAAAAGGAGGAGCTTCCTTAATCCGAAGAGGATAAGAGAGAAGATAAACCCCACTGTGAAAATACCTCTTTAAGGGAAAAGAATATAAAACAATGGCATAAATATGGCAACCATCTTTTATACCACACCGAAGAGCTTTTCCTAAAGAGTAATTGTACAGACAGTGAAATTTAAGATCAAAGTAGAGATCAGTCATCTTAAAAAAAAACACTTTCTTTAAATCATAAATATAATAATTTCCAATAGAAAAATGATAGGAAATACAGAAAAACTTAAAAAAGTAAAAAGCCATCATTATATTTTTACTTAATTATTAAATTGCATAATTAAGATACATTTAATTTTCTAAGACTGTTTTACTCTAAAATTCTCTCTTAACATTATAAGGGCTTTATCAAAATAATTAAAAAGTGTTCATAAAATGTAGTTTCAATTATTTAACTTATGTGTGGAATTAATTGATTTATCACTTTATAATATTTAGATTATTTTGAATCTTGTTATTTAAATAATGCTATAAACACTTTATTGGCTTGTATCCTAGTTTACATCTGCCATTATTTCTTCAGGATAAGTTTCCAAGAGTAGAATTATTAGATTATAGCATAAAATCTTCTTATGATAAGTTTCTTTACAAAAATGTGATAATGTCTTTTCTTGCTAGCAGTGAATATGAATTGTTTTCTAATGCATTCTTAGTAGAACGGTAAATAAAGAAATGGTATTACTAAAGTTGGAATTATTCAATGTAAGTTTGTATTCATTCATGATAATAAATGATAAAGATGATGCTATCAAAATTCATTTTTAAATATAATAAAACATCATATGTTAAATTCTAGGAGTTCCTATCATGCTCAGTGGAAATGAATCTGACTAGTATCCATAAGGACGTAGATTCAATCCCTGGCCTCACTTAGTGGGTTAATCACCCTGTGCTGCCATGAGGTGTGGTGTAGGTCACAGACACGGCTTGGATCTGGTGTTGCTGTGGCTGTGGTGTAGGCTGGCGGCTACAGCTATGATTTGACCCCTAGCCTGGGAACTTCCATATGCCATGGGTGCGGCCCTAAAAAAAAATCAATTCATCAGAGGATAAAACATTAACTAATATAGAGAAATGGAAACAATTTCCTTTCCTATATATTAATCCATGTTTCTTAAAAGTATGAAATACATATCAGGTAAACAACAGCATTGTGGTATAGCCTTGCCTTTTCCCCTCAATTTATGGAGGTATGATTGACAACTAAAAGTTGTATATATTTAGGTTGTATAATGTGATGCTTTGATACACATATACTTTGTGAAATGATTACCACAATCAAGCTAATTAACATATACATTATCTCACATAGTTATCTTTTTTGTGTGTGATGAGAGCACTTGATCTACTCTCAGCAAATGTTAAGTATACATATATTATTATTATTAACTATAGTCACCATGCTGTACATTACATCTCCAGAACTTATTTATCTTAGAACAAAGTTACCCCTGACCAACATCTTTATTTTTCACCCACCCAACTCAACTTTTTTTCTTTAGATTTCACAAATAAGTGATATTGTGCTGTATATGTCTTTCTGTACCTGGTTAGTTTTACTTAGCAAAATGTCCTAAGGTTCAGCCATGTTATCACAAATTCCCTCTTTTTTAAGGCTGAATAATATTTCTCTCTCTCTCTGTGTGTGTGTGTGTGTGTGTGTGTGTTTGTGTGTGTGAGAGAGAGAGAGAGAGTTTCTTTACTCATTCATCTGTTGTTGCCTTATCTAACTTACTGTGAATAATGCTGCAATGAAGGTGGGTTGGCAGATATCTCTTTGAGATACTGATTTCCTTTAGATATTCACCCATAGGCGAGATTTCTGGATCATATTTTCAATTTTTAATTTTTGGGGCACTACTCCATACTGTTTTTCATAGTGGCTGAACCAAATTGCATTTCCACCAACAGTGTAATGGAGGAATACTACTACTGTGGAGAATAGGAAACAGTATTCCTTATTCTTAAAGCACAATGCCTAGCACATAGCATGCAATTTTTATTCAGATTCTATCATCATTACTGGAATTGGGGAGTTGCTTCTGTGCATGAGCTAAACTCTAAGACCCGTTATTTGGCACTGTGTAGTTTTACTGCATTTTCTCATCTTGCTTCAGTGATTCCTATAACTTTAAAATTCTTCTTTGTGTCATTTTGGTATTATATTATACATCCTTTGTTTGTTTCCCCCCCAATTTTATTGAAAATTATTGTCTAGGTTGTAACCTTTTTAGGTTATTTTTTAGATTTTGATAGCCAACTTCATATAAGCATTTAAAAAAAAAAGAATAACAAATCCCAATCTTTTCTGATGGATTTAATTGATGTCTTACTTTAATTTTCCTTTGGGAGTATGGAAAGAGTCAGAAGAGCCTTTTTTTTAGATTTCACCTTCACAAAGGGTCTCAAAGTTACACTTTTGACATTCTGAATGTGGTTAAAATGACAAAAATCATAAAATCACACTGACTGGACTGTTTTTTATTTAATATGTGTCCTGTTACTGGATTGTACCACATGCTATACACTGTGAATTATTATTTTGATAAACCATGTGATAAATTTATTTTTGTCTGGCACCATTATTTGACTGCATTTTTTGATATTAAGATAATTACTTTAAAATGTAAATTTTAAAAATAAATTTTTTTAACCCCCCAAAACAACAAACAACAAAAAAAGTGTTCCCTATTCTCCACATCCTTGCCAACACTTGTTATCTTTTGTCTTTTTGATAATGAGCCATCCTAACAAGTATGAATGATGTCTCTTCATAGATTTGATTTGCTTTTCCCTGGTGATTGAAAACATTGAGCATATCTCTGTGTACACATTAGCCATCTGTATATCATCTCTGGAAAAATGTATGTTCAAGTATTTTGACCATTTTTTAATCAGGTTTTTATTTGTTTGCTTGTTTCTGCTGTTGAGTTGTATGTGTTTCTCTGAATATTAACTCTTTAGCTGATAAATAGTCTGCAAATATTTTCTCCCATTGAATAATTTGCCTTTTAATTTTGTGGATTTTTTCCTTTGCTGTGCAGAACATTTAGCTTTATGTATACTCATTTGTTTATTTTTGCTTTTATTGCCTTTGATTTGGTGTTAAATCCAAAAAATCATTGCCAAGACTAATGTTGAAGATCTTTATTCCCTATGTTTTCTTCAAGGAGTTTTACAGTTTAAGTTGTTACAGTTTAAGTCTTTAATCCATTTTGAGCTGATTTTTTATTTGTAATGTGTAAAGTTACACATTTGTAATGTGTAAAATAAGGATCCAGTTTCATTCTTTTGTATATGAATATCAAGTTTTCCCAATACCATTTATTGATGAGGCTATCCTTTCCTATTGTGTATTTTTGACACCTTTGTCAAAGATTAGTTGACTCTAGGTGTATGAATTTATTTCTGGGCTTTCCATTCCATTGATGTAAGTATCCATATTTTTGCCAGTACCACACTGTTTTGATTACCATAGCTTTCTGATGTAATATGAATTTTGAAAAGTGAAATACAAAACTATGGAATTATTTTACACATATTTTGAAGAGTATTAAGGAAACAAAAGATACTCAGAAACAGATCTATCTGTGATTATTCATCCAAATTGTCTTTTTGGAGTTCCCGTTGTGGCTCAGTTGTAAAAAACCCAACTAGTATACATGAGGACATGGTTTCAATCCTTCACCTCACTCAGTGGGTTAAGGATCTGGTGTTTACCTGAGCTACAGTGAGGTCCACAGGTGCAGCTCGGATCCCATGTGGCTGTGGCTGTGGTGTAGATAGCAGCCACAGCTCTGATTCGATTCCTAGCCTGGGAACTTCCATGTGCTGTGGGCATGGCCTTAAAAAGATAGAAAAAAAAAGTTACCTTTTTAAGTTGACTTTTTCTAATTAAGGCCAAAAGTATATAGAAAACAGGAAGTGGTAAAATTCTGTTACACCATTAAAATTCTTCCAAAATAGAACAGGATAGATTTCAATTAACAAAAACCCCAAACAAAACAGAAACAGATAGGTAAAATCAAGTTGTGTCCTATTCACTTTGTTTTGCAATTGACTATAAATTTTACAGAGTACTCTTGGAAGTAGCATTTATTAAGTGGCTAGTATGCATTGACTACTTTATATGTAAAAATTATGTCCAAAGTCATTTAGTTAATAAGCACAAGAGCTGAGATTTTAATTATACCAGGTGGGAGGGGTATTTCATACTTAACCACCTGATTCCTTATTTCCCCAATGATTTTGATGCCTGTCATCATAGCTTTTTCCTCTCCTTAGACTGGAAGTGACCATACAGGAAATCTACTCTTAATAATTATGATTATGTGAGAAGAATTCAGCTTAGAGAAGAATAGTGCTCAAACTTCTACTAGTTAGTCTAAGAACTGAGACATCAACTTAAATCTTGATTTAAATCTAGGGTTAAATTTAGCTGTTCTAATTCCTTTCAGTTAATTTTTTAAAAAAATTTAAAATATGAAATAATTAAACAAGAAATTTATACCTGAAACATTTAGAAAAATTATCTTGAAATGTATGTGTGGGAAAAAAAAACTTTTTATTTCTAAACTGGATATACTGATTGGAAGTCCTCAACATCTTTCTTGAATAAATCTTAACCCATTTGAATTATTTATAATTTATGGTTTCATTGTCTTTGAACTAGAGCAAGAACTTAAAAACACATTTGAAGTAATCTAAATTAAGAGTTTTTCTGGATTAAAACTTTTTTTTCTTCTAGCATTTTATAGTTACCTTGAATAGGTCTAGATCTACAATATTTTCTTTCAGCCCTTGGCTTTTAACTAGTCTTTCCAAAGTATTCTACTTCACAGAAATAAGAATTGTCTTTCTCTTGACACTCATATTCCACTGGGTTATGAAATATTTAATTAAACTATGTAAATTCAGTTCCAAGCCCAATTGAAATAAACATTTTGTGTTGTGTTTGAACATAACTGACTTTTATTGAACATACAACTCAGCCAATGAAGCAGCCATGGGGACTGTGTACTAAATATTGTTAATCTCAGTATTATACACAATGGATGCATCAATAACACATTATACAGAGGGAATAGAGCCCTTCAAAGAAAGCTTCTTAAATGTGGCTCCAAAATTAATCTTTGTTAATTGTCCATATCTTAAAGTATATCATTCCTTCCCCTTTGTTTTCATAATCATTATTTCCATACTCATTACCATTAGTAATTGAGATCCTAATATAGAGAAGACTATGCTAGAAACTGTGCAATCCAAAAATTTTAAAATATGGTTTTTAACTTCAATGGACTTGAAATTTAGCTGGGAGGAGAGAACATCAAAGGTAGAGTTCTGAAAAGCCTGGAGTAAAATCAAGGTGAATTTCGGGGTAGGCAACATTTTCCCAATCCTTCCCATATTCCTTTAGGTCTTCTAAGAAAAGGCAATATGCTAATTTTATTAAAAGTACCAAGTTTGGGAGTTCCCATTGTGGCTCACTGGTAATGAAACCAACTAGTTTCCACAAGGATGTGGGTTTGATTCCCTAGCCTTGCTCAGTGGATTAAGGATCCAGCATTGCCAGGAGCTGTGGTGTATGTCACAAATTGGGTTTGGATCCTGCGTGGCTGTGGTATAGGCCAGCGCAGCTCCAATTTGACCCTTAGCCAGGGAACTTCCATATGTCACAAGTGCAGCCCTAAAAAGCAAAAAAAAAAAAAGACCAAATTCTACCTAGTGCCGATTTCCTGTATCAACAAAGTAACCAAATCTATTAAGGTACTAAACAAGTACTAAACTTATCTAAAATGCAGACAAAATGTTATTTATAAATATGATTTTTACAGCAGTGAAAGCAAACTAAGTATTCAACCACATGCTATTAAGAGCTTGAGAATCTTTCATTTATGTTTCCTGCATAGAAGTTGAATTCATCAGAAAATATTATAGTAAAACAGAACTTGTGGACAAACATAGCTCTTTAAAAACCACATAATCTCTTGTGATTAAATTATTATGCTAATAGTTAAAATAAAGGAATACATATAACATGGACTGTTAGTAAACCATTAAAAATAATTTTATGAAGGATTTAAAAATAATATTGAAAACTTCTGAGTATAATTTTTGTGTAAAACCCTGAAATATAACTGATAATAGAGTTTCACCACAGTGGTATAAAGAGTCCTGTAAAACTCCGAAAGAATATAAACTGTAGAATTTATTGGAAATTAAATATTTTCCTTTATATTTACTTGTTGCCAGTTGAAATAAATGTTACTTTGTATACATTCTTTTTTCTCACATTATCATGTTCCATCATAAGTGACTAGACACAGTTCCCAGTGCTACACAGTAGGATCTCATTGCTAATCCATTCCAAAGGCAATAGTCTGCCTTTATTAACCCCAAGCTCCCACCCACCCCACTCCCAGCCCTCTCCCCTTTGGCAATCACAAGTCTATTCTCCAAGTCCATGATTTTTTTTTTTCTGTGGAAAGGTTTATTTGTGCCGTATACATGTATGTGTAACTGGGTCACCACTCTGTATAGTAGAAAAAAAATTGTATTGGGGAAATAACAATTAAAAAATAAAAAATAAAAAAGTTACTTTAAGTACATATTACATACATTTCCATTTCCCCTAATGTATCATTTAACAGAGGTTGTGTTTTAAAAATATCCCTAATAATAAAAATTCACAGAATTTTTAATTGTTTTCCAGTCTTGGTGAAGATAAATTTCAGATGCAAGCAGCTATAGAATGTACATGGTTCATTCAAAGCAAAAGACAAGGACAAGGCATTGTCAATTCTCCATGTCCTATTATATGGCTTGTACTGAATTTATATACCTTGGAAAGTAATACAAGCTGGTAAAACTTTTTTCTGAAAAGGAATAGCACTAGCAGATTAAAATTAAAGATATATTCCCCTACATATAACACAAAGTTTTATTTAAAGGATATATTTTTTTCAAATATATGGTAATAAGTAAAGTTGTGATTCTATGACATTGTTCAACTAAATTCATTCCAGATAATCAAAAGTCCACTTAAGCTACATACTCTGTAAAGGTTAAGAAACATTTTTATATTCTAATTTGTTAGGGAATTCTTTGGTAAAGGTAAAAGGTTTAGTAAAAAGTGATGAGAGAAAATATAATTAATAATGGTTTGCCCAAGTGTTGAGTAGGTAGGCAAAAAATAAAAAATTACTATCACCAATTCGTTTATTTCATATAGTTTAGTTTCTGTGCCTCACCCACATTCTTCTATTCTGAATTTTGTTAGAAAAGGTCAGATTTTGAGTAATTGGCTGAAAGTATAATTAAAGCTAATTAACAAGTAATGCAAGCAAGGATGCACAATTATAGAAATGATTTTCACAGTGATAAACTATAGCAGAAAGTTAGAATGCTGCAGCTCCTAAAATACATTTTTCCCAAAGCCTTGTTTAAATTGCTTCCATAAGTTAGCGAAGAACATGTGTACAATGATACACATATTTGGCAATATCATTTTTGAAAATTGTTACTTCACCCTCTAACTGACCCAACCCATATATCCCTACAAAATTTAAATGGACTATGAAGTTCATTTTACAAAATAACACCACAGAAAAGACTGCTTATTTATTTATTTTTGCTTTTCAAGGGCTATACCTACAGCATATGAAAGTTCCCAGGCTAGGGGTCGAATCGGAGCTACAGCTGCTGCCATGGCCACAGCCACAGCCATGGGGGAATCGAGCTGCATCTGCACCCTTTACCAGAGATCATGGCAATGCAGGATCCTTAACCCACTGAGCGAGGCCAGGGATCGAACCCATATTCTCATGGATACTAGTCAGATTCATTTCCCTTGCACCACAATGGGAACTCCCAAGATTGTTTTTTTTTTTTTTTGAAGTAAATGAGCTACCTAGTAAATAAGCTTTTAATTTTTGTCTAAAATCAGTGATTTCAGATTTTTAAAACATTAATGCAATAACCACCAAATTATAATATAAAATCCAAGAATTTGAAATTGGTAGAAAAATGAATTTATAATATGCTACTCTTTTTCTTTTCCTTTTTTTTTTCTTTTCCTTTTTAGGGCTGTACCTGTGGCATATTGGAATTCCTGGGCTAGGGCTCTAAATCAGAGCTGCAGCTGCTGGCCTTTGCTACAGCAACAGCAATGCCAGATCTGAGCTGCCTCTGCATCTGCGACCTACACAGTAGCTTGTGCCAACACTGGATCCTTAACCTACTGAGCGAGGCCAAGGATCGAACACACATCCTCATGGATACTAGTCTGAATCCTAACCCAGTGAGCCACAACAGGAACTCCGTATTCTTTTTCTTTTTATACTTTACATACTTATGTGTATAGAAGCATATGTATTTTTACCAATAAAAATGCTTTCCTTGCCAGAAATTCATTTATATGTTCATTTTCTTGGGGTCCAATAGGACCTAAGCATGGACTTTTTTCTTCATAATTTTTTACCAACCATGGCTCCTCTAAATAGGTGAACAGAGAGTATAAAGAGACAGTTCTAATCCTGCATACTTCAGTTTTGTTACAGTGGATTCAGCAATACTAAGTAGTAGGGGTACAGATTTTGAGATGATTTCAATGCTACTGCAGGCACAGATATGAGTAGTTAATGATAACATTTTAGGGAGAGGTTGAAGAAATACTAACTATGCTGTCTTTCCTATTAACATTTCATGCACATGACTTTCAAATACTTAACACCGTTAGCTCATTTTATTCATCATCAAACGGATATTCACCAGAACCTTGAAGTAACTTTCAGCATCTTGCTTTCTAGGGTGATGGCCAAATGTTGTGCAGAAGAGCACTGGACATTGGTGGGCAGTGGAGGTTGGGAGCTGAAGTCCATACCCTGCATCATTTCTCAGGTTGTACCCTTACTGTCTTCCCCTGCTTCTCCCTATTTTTCCTTTTTATTTGTTCTCTCAGTTAATGCTCTCCAAGACTTCACAGCTCAGACATATTCAAATTTCTTGCAACTTGCTTCCTCTTAACAACCAGCCAATCTTCATAATCCACTGATGTTTATTCTTCAAGGTATTTCAAATCCATTCCCTTGTTTTATTCCTACTAATACTCCCTTTGTTCAGATCAATATACATTTTAACTCTGCCATCACGATAGACTTTTTCTCTTCTTCCATTAGACAATATGTTTACTTAAAATTCATTCTTCTTTCTGTATGAAGAAAATTCATTCTTTACATATGACATAGATGGCAGTATAGGTATATTTGTGGATGGCAGGAGTTAAATTTAATATCCATAAGAGTCAAATTTTCAGTCACATCCAAGTTCTTATCATACTATTTCTTGAGAGATATTTACTCTGATTTAACATTAAGGCACATAATTTAATTATCCAGGGACTGCTCTGGTCTTCTTGATTCATTTTTTAAAATTATTTAAAAAGTAAAGTATAGTTGATTTACAATGTTGTGCCAATTTCCGCTGTACAGCAAAGTGACTCAATCATACATTCTTTTTCAATAATATTTCTTATCTTGGTCTACCCCAGGGGACTGGATATAGTTCCATGTGCTATACAGTAATATCCTATTGCCTATCCATTCTAAATATAATGGATAGTTTGCATCTATTAAGCCCAATCTCCCAGTCTCATTCCTTCCCCCTACCTCCTTGGCTTTATGTCTGTGAGTCTGTTTCTGTTTCATAGATAGGTTCATTTGTGGCTTATTTAGATTCCACATGTAAGTGATATCATGTGCTCTTTGCCTTTCGTTTTCTGACTTGCTCGATTACTAGATTACTGTAGCTATATATTATTCTCTGAATTCTGGGACAGTTATGCTTTCTGCCTTGTTTTTTTCCCTTGGGATTGCTTTGGCAATTCTTGGTCTTTTATGGTTCCATATAAATTTTTGGATTATTTGTTCCAGTTCTGTGAAAAATTGCATGAGTGATTTGATAGGGATTGCATTAAATCTATAGATTACTTGGACTGTGAAAAATTGCATGAGTGATTTGATAGGGATTGCATTAAATCTATAGATTACTTGGATAGTATGGCCATTTTAGCAATATTAACTTTTCTGATCAAGGAGCACCGGTCATCTTTCCATTTCTTTGATTTTCTTTACTAACATTTTATAATTTTTAGTGTGTAAGTCTCTTACCTCCTTGGTCAAGTTTATTCCTAGGTATTTTATTTTTGGTGTGATTTTAAAAGGTATTTCTTTTTATATTCTTCTAATATTTCATTGTTAGTATGCATAAATCCAACTGATTTCTGAATGTTAACCTGTATCTTCTTGATTCTTTTCACATAGTGAAAATATCACTGTCTTTCATTGTCTTTTTTTTTTTAAGTCACCAAATAAAGATACAAACCAAGATAAAATGGTGCTTGCTAAGCAAATTAGGTTCAAACTACCCCAAATAAATATGTAACCCAATTAAAAATGTGCTTTTCAGGGTCACTTCTAGACAATCCTCTCTCTTTCTATTTAAATTAGATGATTGCCTCTTAGATACTTTTATATAAAATTCTGGAGTTACCACCATCAAAAACAACCTGGCCCTTCGGAGGATTCCCTTCCAGTCTACTCTTGATTTCTGGTAGGTTAATTACCAGTTGCTTGCATCATGTCTCCATATTATACATATGAGCCAAACATATATGTTCTTTGTTTTTATACTGAGCAAAGGAAGGTTCAAAAGGGCAACAACAATTCTTCAAACTATTCATAATAATGATGTAAAATTACCAGTTATATAAGCATTTAGGCATTTCTGTGTCTGGGAGGAGTTGGGATGGTCTTTATCTTAAGAAGATAATGTCTCAGGGTCAACCTTCATGGAAGCTCAAAGTAACACTAAGTAGCAAAGAAACTACCTCAAACACCTTCTTACAGGTAATGCATAGCACTGAAATATGTAACTCCCATTAAAGACCCTTTACATTTAAAAGCTGCTGTTTTACGGGCTTTTCTTTCTCTACACACTGTTTAAGTTCAGTTTCTTTGCTATCCTGGTGAAGTAGGCATCTGGATGATTTTAATGTCTACAGATACCACGAGGCAATGGAATGAGTCATTTTCCCCCAGTCAACCAGATTTTGAAAATTTTAAAGTCTATTCTGGGAGTAGTTGGGATGGCCTTTATCTTAAGAAATTTGTTTGAGACTTTTACATTGAGTGAGCACACATTTAAGATCGCCTTTAATGTTTTTCTTGGAAAAATAGTACACTTAGGAATTAAACCTTGTTCCAACAACTGGTTTTTATTAGTAAGGAAGCTGAACTTGAAACATAGGACTCAGGAAAAACAGAACAGAGGAACAGACTCATTAAAAAGTAGTGTTCTGATTTTTCACCTACTCATTTTAATAAATCTTTTTACCAAAATTCCTTGTTAACTCATGAAAGATGTGTATACACATTTTTCTCTATATATGTGACTAGAAAGACATTTTACGTCTAAGGCAGAGATCACTGATTGTGTTATGGTGATAAATTATATGATGTAAACTAAATTTTTATACAATATAGAGAGTATATAGTTTTAAAAGTAAAACTGTATACCCCTCCATACGTTGGCAATGAAAATCAGAATCAACATTTCCAAAAATAATTTTGAACCACATAATTAATTTCTCATAGATAATTTCTGGGCACAGTGTCATGTTAGTCAGAAACATTTGTTACACTAATGGTACCACATGTTGAAGGAGTGTGAACAAATGTAATATACTTCCTCTTAGCCAAACTTTCTCAATTTCATCAATCGCTTTTAGTAAAAAAGGATTTTCCAGGGAGGTTAGCATTATCTCCAAATAGCAGGAATTTAGGAGACTTAAAATTTTATTGAAATAAAATATGTGAAAAAGTTTTAATCTCCTTTTCTGAAAACTGAAAAACAATGTTCTCAATATTATCCACATTTTAAGCAAAGGAATTACATTATCAAAAAATGTTAACGAATTTTATGCTTATACATGTTAATTTTGTTGTTGTTGTTGTTGTTGTTGCTATTTCTTGGGCCGCTCCCGCGGCATATGGAGATTCCCAGGCTAGGGGTTGAATCGGAGCTGTAGCCACCGGCCTACGCCAGAGCCACAGCAACGCAGGATCCGAGCCGCGTCTGCAACCTATACCACAGCTCACGGCAACGCCGGATCGTTAACCCACCGAGCGAGGGCAGGGACCGAACCTGCAACCTCATGGTTCCTAGTCGGATTCGTTAACCACTGTGCCATGACGGGAATTCCTATACATGTTAATTTTAAGAAGTTGCACCCACTCAGTATTTCTCAACCCTATATTCCTTAACATGCCCTTAAAGTTTCTCTAAAATAACCATAAACCATGACACTACTGGACATTATTATTAATGAAGGCCATGAAAGAGTATGTGTTTAAAGCACGATTAAAGGATATTTGAATGACCTTTATAAAATTTTGGAATACCAAGGATTATGCATATTGACAGTGAGTGAAAGAGAATAACCAGAGATAAAAAGTATTTTTGATCCTAGGGGAAAATAAACCCATCCAGAATTTAGCCATAAAATATATTTTTGCAGCTACTTAAAACTAAAGAGGCTTATAAATCTTTTCCTCTCTCCTCAGTCCATCTAAGAGAAATCATTCACAGACATCAAGTTTAGTCTGAAAAATTCACAGGGAACATTCCATCTTTTGTAATTATTTTTGAATGTCAAATTAAATTTTGCATATATATTTTTCCTTAGGTAAAATTAGTAAAACATAAATTCAGATAAATACTGATAAATATTGAATTCAGTGTTCAAAGAAACTTTTAAATAATACTATGACTGAATATGTGTGTGTATATATATATAACCAAAAAGTGATGAGCCCTATGATGAAAACTATATTGCGCTCAATGAAAGAGAATGGTAAGAAGATGTGGTTTGGATTGAGGGAATCAAGGAAGTCCTTTATGGGGAAAAACATACTTAAGCTGAGACTTGGAATATTTAAGGTGGAAGAAATATCCACCTTGAAAGCAAAATTGAAAAACATCTTAGAAGATTTGTTAAAAAGAGGCCATGTGGCAAGAGGAGATTTAGGAATGCAAACAGGAGAATAAGACCCAGATAATAGAGAGCTTGGAAAAGAATTTGGATTTTATTTTAAATACAATGAAAAGCTTATAAAGCTTGCTTAAAGGGCAATGACATAATCTAAGAAACATTTTAAAAATGGCACTTGGCACTTATGTGAAAAAGAACTGAAAGGGAAGAAGAGGGAAAAAAGAGAGATTAATATGTATGTCTATTAGATTTACCTAAGAAGAGATGATGGTGATTTTGACTAAGGTGGTGGCACTTGTGATGGAGAGAAGTCATTGATGTATTTAAAATAACAAATGCTGCAGAGGGCGTGGAGAAAAGAGAACCTTCCTACACTGTTGGTGGAAATGTAAATTGGTACAACCACTATGGAAAACAGTTTGGAGGTACCTCAGAAAACTAAATATAAAACTATGATATAATCCAGCAATCCCACTCCTAAGCATATATCCAGACAAAGCATTCATTGAAAAAGATACATGCACCCTTATATTCATTGTGGCACTATTCCCAATAGCCAAGACTTGGAAACAACCTGAATGTCTAATGGCAGAGGAATGGATTAAGAAGATGTGGTGTATGAACACAATGGAATACTAGTCAACCATAAAAAGAACAAAATAATACCATTTGCAGCACCATGGATGGAACTAGAGACTCTCATACTAAGTGGAGTAAGTCAGGAGGAGAAAGACAAATAGCCTATGATATCATATATGTGGAATGTAATATATGGCACAAATGAACCTATCAACAGAAAAGAAACAAACTCATGCACATGGAGAACAGACTTGTGGTTGCCAAGAGGGAAGGGGAGGGAGTGATAGGGACTAGGATTTTAGGGTTAGCAGATGAAAACTATTGCATTTGGAATGGATAAGCAATGGGAAATTCTGCTGTAAGCCCAAGGACACTATATCTGATCACTTGTGATGGAACATCATGGAACATCATTAATATGAAAAAAAGAATGTATATATATATATATATGTGTGTGTGTGTGTGTGTTAACTGGGTTACTTTGCTGTGTAGCAGAAATTGACAGAGCATTGTAAATCAACTATGATAAAAAAATTTAAAAAATTAAAATATATGTTGAGATCTGATGATGACGATGTTGAAGGTAAAAAGAAGATACAACAAAAATGCTAGGTCTCTGGTGTGGAAAAGTTCATGGATCTAGATGCCTTTAAGGATTACTTTTCATACAACACATTTAATTATTGAAAGTGGGGTTTTGCTATCCCCCACAATTACTGTTGTATCATCTTTATTAGGAATATCAAATTATTCCTTTAATTTTGTCAGTTTTCGCTTCATGTATTTTGGGGCTCTACTATTATATATATATATACTGTTATATATATATATACTCATTCTATCTTTCTGATGGATTGATTATTTTATCATTATAAAATATCTTTTTTCTCTAGGTGCATTTTTTGTTTGTAAAATCTATATTGTTTGATATTCATATGGCCCACTAAGCTTTTTGTTTGTTGGTTTAGTGCATTTATATTTTCCACCCTTTTCCTTTCAGTATACTTAGGCCTTTCAATCTAAAATGTCTTTGGTAGACAGTAAGTAGGTAATTTTTAAAATCTATCTTCTAATCTCTGCCTTTCGATTGGAATGATAACTCCATTTACATTTAATGTAATTATGGCTAAAATTAAATTTACATCTGCCTTCTTGCTCTTTGTTTTCCATTTTTAATGTCTTTTCCCCTCTATTTCCCCATTACGTCCTTCTTTTTTGTTAAATAGATATTTTTAGTATATTATTTTAATTTCCTTGTTTTTTATTATATTTTTGAGGATTTTTTTGTTTTTTGTGGTTGTCTTGGGTATTACAATTAATAAATTAGATTGATACCACCTTAGTTTCCAATATATACTTTATTCCAGTAGATGTCCATTCTCACTCTTCCTTTGTTCTGTGATTCTCTTAAAATTGCATTTTACACATTACAAGCCCATTTACAGTTTTATAATTATTGCTTCATGCATTTGCCTTTAAATAAGATAGTATAAAAAGAATTACAAACAAAAAGACATTTGTTCTTTTATATTTACCTATATGAGTTATGTTTACTGATGCTCTGTATTTCTTTCATGTGGATTCAAGTTACTGTATAGTGTCCTTTCATTTCAGCTTCAAGAACTTTTGTGATTATTGTGGGGTAGAATTGCTAGAGCCAGATTCTGACAGTTTTTTTTCCCTAGCAATATCTTCATTTATCATTCATTTCTTGAAGGATAGTTTTATTAGATTTAGAACTTTATATCTTTTGTAGCTTAGAGGGCTATATTAATATCAGGCAAAATATATTTTAAGACAAATTGTTTCTAGAGAGAGAAATATTTTATAATGAAAAAATGATCAATCCACCAGGAAGATAGAACAAGTATACACATATATATGCCAAACAACAGAGGCCCAAAATACATGAACTTGATTGAAAAACAGTTTACAGGTTTTTTTTTTAACACTTTGAATGTGTCATTACCCTGTGTTTTGGACTCCATGGTTGCTTTTAAATCTCATTAGGAAGTGCTTGTATGTGGGCTTGTTTTTCCTTTGTTGCTTTCAAGATTCTCACTACATGTTTGGCTATTCTCAATTGGACTATGCTATATCTAGATGTGATTATTTTAAATTTTATTTTACCTGCAGTTCATTGAGATTCTTGGATGAGTAGATTAATATTTTTCATCAAATTTTGGAGATTCCTGACCAGAATTTCTTTATTTTTCTTTATTTTTTTTGTCTTTTCCAGGGCCATACCCACAGCATATGGGGGTGCCCAGGCTAGGGGTCTAACCAGAGCTGTAGCTGCTGGCGTACGCAACAGCCACAGCAATGAGGGATCTGAGCCATGACTGCGACCTACACCACAGCTCACGGCAAATGCCAGATCCTTGACCCACTGAGCAAGGCCAGGGTTCAAACCCACAACTACATGGTTCCTAGTTGGATTTGTTAACCACTGAGCCACAATGGGAACTCCGAGTATTTCTTTAAATATATTTTCTGTTCTTTCTCTTTCTTTGCTCTTTCCATTATGTGCATAATGAAATTTCCATTATATGTATGTTGAAATGCTTTTGGGCATCCCTCTAGTGTTCATTATTTAATTCATTTTTTTCTGCTCTTCAGGCTGGATAATCTCTCTTGAATTACCAAGTTTAAGGATTCTTTCTCCTGCTAGCTGGATTCTGTTTTTGAGCAGTTCTAATGATTTTTTTCTTTCCAGTTATTGTAACTTTCAATTGCAGAACTATTTATATTTAGCTTTTTTTTTTTTTGAGGGGGAGACATTGCTATAATATCTCTATTTCTTTAGATGTTATTTTCTTTAGTTATTTAGACTTAGTACATAAAGATTTTAAAGGATCTGTTATAAGTAAGCCTAAATCTGTGCCCTTTCAGAGGCATTATCTTCTGCCTTCTTTTTATGTGGCACACTTCTTGATTTGTTTTTGCATGTCTCAAATTTTTGTTCAAAAATTTCTTGCAGTATTTTATACGTACAGAAAAATGACATTTTGGATAATATGTTTTAACAGCTTTGGTGTCAAATCTCCTGCCAATACCACCCAAATTTTGCTGTTGTTTCTGGGATTTTGTTATCATTGTTGTTTTTCTTATTGCTGTGTATTTGTTTATAGACTTACCTGGACTAATTATGTATATTTTGTATTTCCTGCAGAATGCAACCACTGAATTCTTTGCTGGATTTTTTAAAAATAAAAATATCTTAAATTATTTTTAATTTAAAGTAATTTTTATAGATATCAAACTATTTTGTTTAACTTTTTAAATTTTTATTGTTGTATAGTTGATTTACAATGTGTTATTTTCTGGTGTATAGAAAAGTGAATCAGCCACATAAATATATATATAGCTCCACTCTTTTTCTGATTCTTTTCCAATCTATGTTATTATAGAATATTGAACAGAGTTCCCTGTGCTATCAAGTAAGTCCTTGTTAGTTATCTTTCTATATATAGTAGTATGTATATGTCAGTCCTAAACTCCCAGTTTACCTCTTCCTTCCACATTTCCCCCTTGGCAACTATAAGTTTGACTTTGAGATCTGTGATACTGTTTCTGTTCCATAAATAAGTTCATTTGTATGATTTTTAAAATTAAATTATACATATAAGTGATATATTTGTCTTTTCATTGACAGAGGAATGGATAAAGAATATATGGTACATATATACAATAGAATATTGCTTAGCCATAAAAAGAATGAAATAATGCCATTTGCAGCAACATGGATGGACCTGGAGATTGTCATACTAAGTGAAGTAAGTCAGAGAGGGATAAAATAATTATTATATTAAATTTCAAACCTAGATTCCTATGACCCATTATTATGACTATCAACTTCTGGCTTAGTTAATTTAGCGGTCAGCCAATGCAATTTTTGATATGAATATGTCCTTAAATATCTTGCCTGTATATATATCTTCTACCCTTTTCCAAGGGTATCTATATAAGAAGGCATGCTTTCAAACTTCAGGCCATTTATAAGACAGCTTTAACTTTTATTTCCTGCTTACTCAGGGCCTCGAGTTCAGCCAGAAATTTAAGGAGGTTTCTTTTTAATCGAGTCTTTCCGAAACTGCATGCATGTTCTTGAAGTATTTTATATGTCCAGAAATATGTCACTGCTTTTCAAGTTTCCCTGTAGCCATTTAATTCTCCAAGATTTCCTTTTAAATTCTGGGTCAGGCTCTTTTGTTGTTGTTGTTCCAACTGAAATAATAGCTTTAGGTGGCTGCAAGTTTGCTAGCACATTGAAATTGTTTCAGTAATGACCTAAGGATAGTATTCCCTTCCACCCCTGCCCCCCGCCTTGGCTAAGCTAAAATCTGAGTTGAGTAAAAAAAAAGTTTAATACCTCAGTAATAGAGATTTTCCAAGGAACTGCATGGACATCATACTGACTGTTTTCTAGAAATAGTGTTTCTTACAGAGCTCCAAAAGAGTTCATTCTTGTCCACTGGCTGCAAGACTGTTAGCTTTTCATGCCTATTGTTAACAGTGGAGTATGTATAGCCAAGAGATGGAAATAGCTCTAATTTAAAATGTCATAGACTGCACTGTCTAGAGTCATTCAATAGTTTCCCTTGCACAGATGACTTTGTTCTTGTTCTGTTCATTCCTTTTCATTCCATTGGTGAAGGAAGTCTCCATCAGCCTAAACAGTGCAGACTGGCTGAAAACAGGACTTCCAGCATTGGACAAATGAAACTGTCGGCAATTTATTAGTCACATATACACACAGCCTGTGGGAAGAGGGCACTGCAAGGCCACATGGAGGTTCCACTTGGAAACAGAGTGAGCCAGAAAAGGCTGTGGGAGATAGGCTTTGTAATAACAGAAGGGTAGGTTACCATTTTTTGTCTCAAGAGGATGTGACTTGTTTGAATAACTTTGCTGGCTGGCAGAACAGAACAACCAAGTAGAATGCAGTTTGTACAGCTGATAGGGTGCAATCTGGGGTACCTTCCTGGTTGGGGTGACTGAGAGACATATCAGGCAAAGGCAGAGGAACTCCTGGCTAGGCCTTTAGAGCCCTATTAGGCTGAAAGATATCAAGGGAGCATATGGGATTTTGAGCCTCACAATATAGCTCTGTGGCTTTGGTTAATTTCTAGAGTTCTAGAAATGATTACTTTTAGTCTCTGTGTCAGTATTTTCGTCATTTTTGTGAGAGAGTAACTGGTTCACTGAAATTCTCACTCTGCCATTCTGGAGTCAGTCTTCAGTTTTCTTTAATTTGAACATTAGAATCGGGTTGTTGGCTGATGAAAGGCTTAGCATTAAATGGAATCAGCCACTGGGACTTCAGAAAAGATCTGATCAAAATGATCTTTCTCATGGTAATTTTATACTGCTTAGAATTTTTCAAATGGGTCAGTTCTTTGTGTGGATAAGATAGGGAGAAGATACAATAAAGCAAAAAGCTATTAATCTAAAATTTTTTAAAATGTTTTTTAATTTTTAAAAATTATTTCCCCAATACAATTTTTTTCTACTGTACAGCATGGTGACCCAGTTACACATACATGTATACATTCTGTTTTCTCACATTATCATGCTCCATCATAAGTGATTAGACAAAGTTCCCAGTGGTACACAGCAGGGTCTCATTGCTAATCCATTCCAAAGGCAATAGTCTGCATCTATTAACCCCAAGCTCCCCTATCACCCCACTCCCTCCTCCTCCCCCTTGGCAACCACAAGTCTATTCTCCAAGTCAATGATTTCCTTTTTTGTGGAAAGGTTCATTTGTACCCTACATTAGATTCCAGATATAAGTGATATCATATGGTATTTGTCTTTCTCTTTCTGACTTACTTCACTCAGTATGAGAGTCTCTAGTTCCATCCATGTTGCTGCAAATGGCATTATTTTGTTCTTTTTTTATGGTTGAGTAGTATTCCATTGTGTATATCTACCACATCTTCCTAATCCAATCATCTGTCAATGGACATTTGGGTTGTTTCCATGCCTTGGCTATTGTGAACAGTGCTGCAATGAACATGCAGGTACAGGTGTCTTTTTTAGGGAAAGTTTTGTCCGGATATATGCCCACGAGTGGGATTGCTGGGTCATATGGTAGTTCTAAGCATAGATTTCTAAGATACCTCCACACTGTTCTCCATAGTGGTTGTACCAGCTTACATTCCCACCAGCAGTGCAGGAGGGTTCCCTTTTCTCCACACCCTCTCTAGCATTTGTTATTTGCGGACTTATTCATGATGGCCATTCTGCCTGGTGTGAGGTGGTATCTCATGGTAGTTTTGATTTTCATTTCTCTAATAATCAGGGATGTTGAGCATTTTTTCATGTGCTCATTGGCCATCTGTACATCTTCCTTGGAAAAATGTCTATGCAGGTCTTTTGCCCATTTTTCAGTTGGGTTGTTGGCTTTTTTGCTGTTGAGTTGTATAAGTTCCTTGTATATTCTAGAGATTAAGCTCTTGCCTAAGCCAAGTCAGTTGCATCAATGGTTTTCCCTCTGGGTGATTTGGTTAAAGTGACAATTATTGTTTGTCTTCATATGATTCCGTATTTTACAATTTATACAATAGGCGTGTATTTTTTGAGCAGTCACAGGGATGAAAAAATAAATCTCTTTTTGAAATGGTTGAAAATTGACAGTGATAATTTAGTCATGGCATATTAACAAGGTATTAATAATCCAGTGAGGAATAATTTGAGAGGAAATATGATTTAAGAGAAATGATTTTATGGAGTAATATCTGTATCAATTCATTATTCAGCATTTATATGATTTCTATATTTAGAAATATAGTGTTTATAGTGAATGTTAGTTTCCATGTCTTTAAAAATTGGAATAAGACTATATGGTTGTTGTCTTTTTATAAGACACAATAAAGTTGGTATTTAGCGAATTCTCAAAAAATGGTAGGTCTTATTTCCTTCTATAGCATATATCAAGGAAAGCTAAAGTAGTACACAGTGGTAACCTTGCTGTGGGAGAATTAAGAGTAGGACAAGTTATGTGAATTTCAAGCAGAGGAGCCTCATGGTGACTGAATGGTGGGCACTTGTTTAGAGAAGCACAACAGCTTCCAAGACTTTGCAAAAACAAAACATCATTGATTTAACTGATTCTACATGAACCTGGCCTATTATCTATACACTGCAAACTAGTACATTTTTTTAGTTTCACTTTTGCAACCACACTTAGTCTACACATTTCACATATAGTCTAAAGTTACTCTATGCTTTCTATGTTTACCCCACACTGTTTTCTAAATGTTATATATGTTTAGGTCTTTGACATTTTTAGCAAGGTATCGGAAAATATATTTCTATAATTTTGACATTTTTCTTTTCTTAGTCATGTGTGTGCTCTACACATTTTATTTAATTTTTCTAAATAGTTATCGGAATCCCACAGTGAATATCAGATGTCACATGCCTGGAGTTTTTTTTTTTTCCTATTACTTTTGGCATCATTGGTTATCAGCAACCCTACTTTTTAGAAATAACTTCATATTTATAAAGAAAAACTGTGTCTGTATATAAACTCATACCATATTTATATCCATTTAAAGATGGATGTGGTCATGTTTTATATAAACTTACATGTAGATAGGTATCTCTAAATTTTAATAAATTGTAACATGATAAAATTCTAGTTTAACTATGCAATCTAGATTGTCTTGATTTCTAATTTTTAACTTTTCATTTTACCAATAAAATAGTTAGTATAAAGAAGATAGCAAAGACTTTAAAATTTATTTTTATACTTTAGCAAATTATTAAATATTGTAACCAGTTTTAGTGATTAAGTACCATTTAAGTTTTTGATATATTAGGTGAATATTGCAGACTTCACAATTCCTAATATTCTTAAATATGTCTGTTTAATGTTTTACAAAAATTCCTACAATAATTGATTAATGTGAAGTAATGCTTTCTAAAGCTATTATGTGCTGAAAATCTGTGGTCAAAGGATGAGAAATCCAGCTGCTTCTATTGCTGCAGTAGATTTGGAATAAAAGCTATAATGTTTCCCCCCCCAAAAAATAAATGGCATTCTAAAGGTTTCCACCCCATCCGCCCTCCCACCCCAAGGAAGATAAAAAGTCGCCCTGGAAAAACTTGTGATTGCTTTGTCATTTCTGCAAAACTGTGAAAACACACCAAAGTAGCTAGTTTACTCATCCTTGATTTCCCCAGATGGCTGAGTTCCCATTAACTCACCAGAGAATGAGATGCAGGCCCAGTGCTTTTACATGTCATTTTGACAAGACATAATGTCCAATCTTGTTTGTGTACGCCTTTCCCTTCTACCTCAAGCCCGCTTCACTACTGGTGGTCTGCCCGTTTGCAACACAGATGTTTCCCTCTCCGCTGCATGCTTTATTTTTCAAGTAGCTTCGGATAGCATATGTTTCCATGTGAGCTTGCTCCTTCCTTCTCCCGACACCTACTTGTGCTACATAAACAATCTTCATCTGCCCCCTCAGATCTGGGGCGCTCGAGACTTTCACAGATGTCGATTTCTTTTACAGACTGTTTGCCTCTGGTGAACACAGTCTTCAGATAATGTCTCCCTTCCTTCTCTGTTCCAAATGACTTGGAATGCAGATTTTTTCCCTCCTTTCAACTCAGTTTCCTTCTGTGACCCCAGCATGTTTTCGTCCCCTTTCTTCTAAGTCTGTCTTTGTACTAGCTCTCCAGATGGGATCAAGGGTGAGCTCTTCCTGCTCCTCATTTTATTCTCCTTACAACTATTTGGTTTGTAGGGGAAAAAAGAGGCATACTACACACGTTAGATATTTCGCATGCATGACCACCTATATTTTTCTGATGTGTTCCCTTGATTTTGGGGGTTTTTTCACACTTTACATATTTCTTTTTAGTTAGTAGCTGCCTTGTTTGATGATTTTTCCATTTTTGTGCCAGGGCGTTACAAAGAAGGACACCACAAATATACACATTATATATATGTGTGTGTGTGTGTGTGTGTGTGTGTACAAAATATAATTACATATATATATATAATATAGCATTTAATTACATATAAAACCACAAGTGACAGCAACTTTAATATCCATTTTTGTTTTCTTCTGTATGAGAGGCAGCTCAGCTTCTCTTTCATTTACTCTACATGTATTTGTTGAGCAGGTAACATGTACCAGAAACCACCTCTGGGTGCTAGCATGAGGGTTGTAAACAAGCAGAAAAGGTCTCCCTTCTCAAGGAATTTATATTTGTAATGTGAGAAACCCATAATAAACAAGTACACACAGAATTAATTATGAAAGGAGGCCAATTGGGCTGAATCCAAGTGATGAACAGGATACTGGATGCAAAAATCAAGATAATGAGAATTCTGGGGAAAAGGAACAAGTAGAGAAAGATTGATGTGGGCATGCTTGAGACACAGAAGACAGGTTGCTGTAGCTGATGTGTCACAGTGAGCATGGTGGAGAGCAGAGGACCCAGTGCTAGAGAGGAAGTCTGAGGCCAGATCACTTAGGGTGTCTGAAGGCAGGGCAAGAATTCTCAATCTTCTTCCAAATGCCCAGAGAAGCCATGAAAGTTTTAGGCAAGAAAGCAATATGATCTGACTTATGTTTTTGGAACATCACTTTGGCAACTGTGGTAATTTCTTATAGGAGTCTTATTTTTTATTTTTAAAGATACTATGTTTTAATGCAATTTTAAGTTCAAAAAGAAACTGAAAGGGTACAGAGATTTCCCATATACCCTCTGCCCCCACACATGCATACCTCCCCCTCTTAACGTTTCACTAACCAGAGTGTTACGTTAGTTATAATGGATGAACCTACACTGACACATCATAATTACTTAAAGCCCATATTCACCTTATGGCTCACTCTTGGTGGTGTACATCCTATGGATTTGGACAAACATGTGATGACATGTATCCATCATTTTAATATCATAGAATTTTTAATGCCCTAAGAATTCTGTGCTCCACCTGTTCATTTGTTCTCATTCCACCAAAGACCACTGATCTTTTACAGTCTCCATAGTTTTGCCTTTTCTATAATGTGATATAGTTGGAACCATATAGCTTTTTCAGATTGGCTTCTTTCACTTAGAAATATGCATTTAAGTTTCCTCCATTCCCTTCCATGGCTTTATAGCTCATTTCCTTTTAGCGCTGATTAATATTCTGTTATCTGAATGCCACATATTTGTAATTAACAACCTTAATATAATTATGATCAATCATAAATGTATTTATTTTCAGAGAAGACTTTGCTAACTCATGTTTTTTTCAACTCTCCTCTTAACCAGCTTGCACTATTTTAGTAGGATGTTGATGGCCTCTCCATATTTCAAATTCAAATTTGTTATCTTGTGTTACAGATATTTCTGGGTAGTTCCCATTGTGGCTTAGTGGGCTAAGGACCCAGTGTTGTCTCTGTGGGGATGCAGGTTCGATCACTGGCCACAGCCAGTAGGTTAAGGATACAGCATTGCCAGTAGCTATGGCATAGGTCACAGATGAGGATCAGATCCAATGTTGCCATGGCTGTGGTATAGGCCAGTAGTTGCAGCTTTGATTTGACTCCTAGCCTGGGAACTTCCATATGCCACAGGGAACTTCCAATGCCACTCCCATGGCCTTGAGGGGAAAAAAGGATTTCTGGAATTTACCCTTGAACCTTTTTCATTACTTCAGGGTTTTTCCCTCCAATGACCAACACATTGTATTATAAGCCTCACTCTACTGAGCCATATCCTGGTCTCACCAGGCTTGCAATTGGTGCATATGTCCCTGCTCCCCTGCTCCCTTCCTTTCCTGGGAATGTTCTTCTCCCTACTGCCTGTCTGGGAAGCATTTAATCACCCTTCACCCCTGGCAGCTTTCTCTGTGAAGCTTCCTGACCACCTTGTATGTGCTCCTCCCATATTCTGCACAGGTTCCTATAAAATCTCCCCAAACATAAATATTTATGAATGAGCAGTGAACTAGGAAATGCTGGACAGCTAGCAAGGACACATATTGCGGATGGCCTGAAGGGCAGGTTAAAAACCTGATGACTTTAACCTTAAGGCTGTACTCCTGAAGAGTTTCAGTGTGATGGTAACAAGATCAGATATGCCCTTTAGGCAATATACTGGCAAGAAAGCTAGTGGGATGAGAAAATGAGAATGGCAGCACACTTTTGTTTTAGACTAGATAAGACATGATGGGAGCTTAAAACATTCACATACACACATGCATGCAAACATAGAAATAACAGTGGAAATGGAAAAGAAAGTATGGGTTCAGAAAGATTTAAACAGTGCCTAACCGATGAACAAGCAGTGTGTAGGGAAAGTAAGTAATACAAAGTAAGGGAGGGGATAGAATGGAGGATTCCTCCTGCCCCAATTTCTATCTTGAGCATCAAGGTAGATGGTGGCGCAATTCACTAATATAGGCACATGGAATAACCATTTGGGACGTATCTTTTCACACCACCCATTTTAACAATTTCTGATTGTTTTCTATGTGCCAGCCGTGTGTGTTCCATTTTACAAATTAACCTTTGTTCTGTTTTTTTTGCCTTTATTTACCTTATGATTTAAGCTTTCTTTTAGAAATTAATTTTGAATTTCTTAACTACCTGTAGTCACATGAAAGTCAAAGAATTAAGCAATCCCATACTTCTCTAATAGACTGAACAATGGTGTTCTTCGGTGGGCATGTGCCGTGATATTAGCAAATTGGATGAATTTGGTGTACACTGGGTGGGGACTTGGAAGAAAGTAAGGCAGGGTCAAGAACAGATTTGGGATCCTCTCTTCCTCCCCCTTACCATCCCATGTTTCTGTCCTCATACTACCAAATTATTTGATTTCCACTTAAGGGATACTCAATAACTGTTTCCTTATATTTTGTATATTTCTCACAAATGGGTAATAGTTTTATTCAAATGATGAGGAAGCTTTAGGTCCTTCAAGTATGTAAAGATTTTGCAAGTTTTTTTTTTAAAGCAAACTTCCTCTTTGTCATGGATTTTTTTAAATTGGAAAAAAATAAAACCATGCTGATTTGTTTACAAAGAGTACATGCACTTTTGCTCCAGTTGTTGTGTATCCTCCAACTCGTTTTCAAGTTTGGCTCCATAAATGGATCTGATCAATTAAGACTTTTAGCAAACAGATATTTTCAGAGTATGAATAACATTTACATTAATGGAAGAAAACAGGAGATTTGATAACATAAACCAGAAGCTCATTGCCAAATCACTTACATTGATTTAAAAATGCATTTCCTTAACAAGTACTTGTTGAACATTTATTATGTGCCAAAGCACAATATCACTGCTCTGTAGTAGCCTATATTCCAGAAGGGCAAAATAGACAATTAACCCAATAATTAAATAAAATAACTGTTAGAAGGTGATAAGGGCTAAAGAACAAAATAAATCAAGAAGGGAAAGGGTCCCGGTATATGATGCTTGTGTCAGCATCATTATTAATAATGTCTCCTTTCACTTTTAGGTTGTGCCAGTCTGGAAAATCAATGTGGTCAATCTAGGCCTTGGGGATGTTGGGTGTGAGAGATTGAAATTTTACCTGAAGTGCCTCACAGAGAAAATGACATTTAAGTAAGGCTGGAAAGAGATGGAGAGGGGCGTAACGCAAACATCTCAGGATGGTTTCCAGGCAAAGGCTAAAGCAGATGCAAATGCCCTGCAGTACATTCATTCATATCTGATACATTCAAGGAAGAAGAAGGCAGCACAGCTGAAGGGGAGGATTGAGGATGACAGTATACATAGATGGGAAGCAAAAGGTGAGTGGAATTTGGACAGATCTCTAAGGTCATTGTTCCCTGGAATAAGGTAGAGGCCATCGTAGGAGTTTTAGCAGATGAGTAACTTGATTGATTTATGTTTTAATAGGATCATTTTGTCTGCTATGTGGATAATAAGACTGTCAAGGAAAAAAAGGTGAAAGTAGAGAGAATAGTTAAGCACCTGACTGGAAGTGTTGGTGTCTCAAAATACAGTGGTAGCAGTTGAAGGAGTGAGAAATGGTTGAATTCCTGAATATGTGGATATAAAACACAGTGTGGAGTAAAGCATGACTTTAAGGCTTAGGCTTGAGCCTCTGTAGGAATGGGTTTCTTTTTTCACTGAAATGGGAAAAAGTAGGACAAAAGTACATTTGGCAGCAGATTCAAGATCACAGTGTTAGATGTATTAATTTTGAGATGTCTATAAGGCATCCAGGTAGATGTCAGGTAGGCAGGGAAGTACTTAGGAACCATATTATACAGATGATATTGAAACCCATGAGGCTAAATGAAATCACAAAAATAGTAAGTACAAAGAAGAAAAGGTTTTCAGGGACTGAGCCCTGGGATACTCTTATGTTAGGAGGTTCAGAAGATATGGAAGAATCATCAAAGATATTTTCAAACAAGTTGACAAAAATCCTCAAATGGTGAAATTGTGAATAATTTCTTTTTATTATTTTCTAAGACAGGTAATATATTCTTATAGTTTATAATTTATGTTAAATTAAATGCAGTTTTTGGTGTTCAATGAGTTTTGACAATTATATACACTTGCAGACTATTATGTCCCTTTCTAATTTGTCCCCCAGCCTCCATCCACATGCAACAGTTTTCTGATTTCTATCACCATTAATTAGTTTTGCTTGCTTAGATTTTCATAGATGATTCTTTTGCTTTTTCTCATCATAATGTCTATAATATGCATGATTATATTGTATGCAGGGATCAGTAGTTTGTTCTTTTCATTGCTAGTAGTATTTCCTTATATGTATATGCCATGATTGGTTTATCATTCTGATGATGGACATTTGCATTGAAAGTTTTAGGCTATTATGAATAAAGCTGCTATGAATATTATTATATAAGTCTTTTTGTAGATAGGTATTTAGTCAAGCAAAATGAAAACAGATAAGTAGAATTGCTGGACATACAGTTGAAGTAACCTAATTTTATAGTAGCCAAACGGTTTTGAAAAATTATATCATGTTATCCTCCAAATGCAAAAAATTTTAAAACAGAAAAGTTTTTTTTTTAATTTGCCCTGAGAATTACATGATTTTAAATAGTCATTATACTTTTTAATGCAAATCCCTGATCTAAAAGTTGTGTCAAAATATCCTAAGTGGCAGTTTTTGGAGATCTTTCTATGGCAGTTAGTAGAAGTTTCAGGTTAATAAGTGTAGCTGGGAGTGTTTATGAAGACATTGTTCATTAAGTATCACATGCAAATTAATTTTACACGCAAATTAATAAACTCTTAGCTCAAACAGTGATGGGAAGGAGCTTTCTCTCTTCCTGGCTTGGATGGGAAGTTACATCACCAACTGGAGCAGTATTAGGACATGCTCTGTACCCATTTTCAATTTTTTCAGATTTATCCCTTTGGAATAAAAAATACTGAAGACCTGGAGACTGAGTCATAGAGGCATCCAGCAGAATGATCCTCATCCTCCTCATTGAAGAGTAATAAGGAGCACAGGTAGAATAGTCTTTCGTTGAAGTGGCAGAGGTTATTGAAGCTGATGGAAATTGAGTGGCCAAGATACCAGGCTGTCAAGGTGTCAGGCAAGTGTCCCCTGTCAGGATATGGATCTTTTCTTTATTATTTTGGCTGTGCCATCAGCATATGGAAGTTCCCAGGTCAGGAGTTGAATGTGGGTCATTGCAGTTACAACACCAGATACTTAACCCACTACACCAATCAGGATTTAAATATGTGCCTTCAACTTTGCCCCAATAGTCCAGTGCATTTTAATTTTTCAATGTTTACATTTAGCTTTTTAAATTAAGTTAAAATTTTGATAAGTAACAAAAATTATCAAATGTTAATTACCATGAGTCTTTAAACTCTGTTCTCTGTACAAAACACAAGTCCTGCTGGTCATTAGAACCAGGGTATAAAGGGATTGTGTCCTCTTAGCTAAAACAAAATGTGGGGTGCCAGACATGTACCCAAGCTCCATTCATGGAGAAAATGTCAACCCATTTCAAAGTGATTTTTTTCCTCACTCACTTGATTTGTAGAAGTCACCAGGCTAGCTTATGGATTTCTTATAGAGAATTGTTCCATATGTAGCTGTAGAATTCAGTGCACCTGTGGGAGTAGGTAATCATAGTTGCCTCCTACATTGCCACCTTGAATAGGAACCTCTGCTCTGAGATTCTTGAGGGCAATAATCAGTGGTTGAGGCTCAAGAGGTACAATAAATCATATCACTCTTTCTTCTCACTTATTTAACTTTTTCATATATTCTGTCTGACTTGTCATCACTGTAGATAAACTATCTATGCTCCTTTCCAAAGGCATCACTATTTCTTATTCAGAAGAGTCCCATCCTTTCTCTTCTTCTCAAAAACAATGGTAGGAACAGTGCCTTTGAGTAGGAGAAAGAAGGCAGGTGCAGTGCCATTGAACTGAATTTTTTTTCTTAAGGTGAATAGAACTAAAGAGACAGTGTGTACACTTTTTCAGGAAAAGATCCCTTTAGTTTATAAGAGAAAGTTTCTCTTCTGTTAAACATAGATGGAGTACAGTGAGAATTCAAACTATGGAAATACGTCACATAATTTAAAAATATCAATATTTGGATTTCCCATTATGGCTCCGTGGTAATGAACCTGATTAGTATCCATGAGGAGATATAGCTACTGGCCTTCCTTAGTGGGTTAAGGATCTGGTGTTGTCATTAGTTGTGGTGTAGGTCACAGACGTGGCTCGGGATCTAGTGTGGCTCTGGCATAGGCCAGTAGCTATATCTCCAATTTGAGCCCTAGCCTGGGAACTTCAAAATGCTGCAGGTGTGGCCCTAAATATGTATATATTTATTGATTATGACATAATGCAGCTAGATACTGGGTGTACAGTTTTAAATGACACAATAGTTTCTGCTTCCATGGAACTTATAGTCAAATGGGATGAATACATAGTAAACAATAAGAATAACAATTTTAAATTGATCATGTTAGGAGAGAAAAAAAGCATATTTTTATAGAGAGTAAGACAATTTGCCCTACCCACCAAGGATAAATAAACAGAGCAACTTGCTGTTCTCTCTTAGCTTGACTGAGACCCTGATATTGCCTCTGAGAAATTTCATTTCCAACCTCCTGAAACCAAAGCAAAGTTTACCAGTGGGACAATGGCGGACACAGTTCTTGGCACAGAAGAGGAAGATGAGACACCGATCTCCCAGTTTTCCTCTGAAAGAGCTCTATTTGCATACTTTACTTTAAAAGCTGTTATCTAAGTATCCCACTTCCAGTTGGTCTGCATCTAAATGACGACTGAGATCCTCTCTTTTGGGACACTGACAGGTCTTGGCACACTTGCAAGGACTGGGAGCCCTAAGACAAAGAAGGCTGCTTAGACAAACATAGAGGTTTAAGAAAAAACAAACATCTAGGACCTACCAAAACAATAAAGGAGTGTCCTTCATTTCCTGAAGGACACTCCTTCAGGACTAGGGAGGGGTGGTTGTTTTATCTAATGCACAAAACCAGCATAGACAGAAATAAATAGGTATATGTTCCAAAGAAAAAGATATAACTCCAGAAACAGAGGCTAATGAAAAAGTATTAAAAGTAATGACCATAAAGATGCTTACTGAGGTCAACAGAACAATGCATAAAGAAAGTGAAAATTTCAACAAAGAGATAGAAAACATAAAGTACCAGACAAATCACAGAGCTGAAGAATTAGAGTGGTTCAACAGTATACTAGATGAAATGAAGAAAGGATTAGTGAACTTCTAAGACAAGGCTGTGGAATTCATCCAATTAGTGTCTCCAGCCCCCCTCAAAAAAAAAGAGAGTTGAGAGATCTTAAGGTACATCATCAAGGTGACACTTTTTCATTATAGAGGTCCCAAAGGAAGAAGACAGAAAAGCAACAGAAATATTATTTGAAAAATAACAGCTAAAAATTTTCGTAATCTGGACAAGGAAACAGTCATCCAGATCCTAAAAGACCAAAAAGTTCCAAATAAGATTAACCCAAACCAAGACACATTATAAACAAATTGCCAAATATTAAAGACAAGGAGAGAATCTTTAAAGGAGCAAGAAGACAACAAAATTTTATGTTTAAGACTATCAGCAGAATTTTCTTCAGAAATTTTGCGGGCCGGAAGGAAGTAGCCAATATATTCCAAGCGCTGAAAAAGGAAAACTGCCAACAAATAATATCTACCCAGAAAAAATTCCCTCAGATTTGAAGTTGAAGGGATTTTTTTTTGTCTTTTATCCTTTTAGGGCCACACCGCAGCATATGGAGGTTCCCAAGCCAGGGGTCTAATTGGAGCTGTTGCTGCCAGCCTACACCAGAGCCACAGCGATGCTAGATCTGAGCCGTATCTGCAACCTACACCATGGCTCATGGCAACACTGGATCCTTAACCCACTGAGTGATGCCAGGGATTGAATCTGCAACTTCATGGTTCCCAGATTTGTTTCCGCTGCACCATGACAGGAACTCCTGAAGGGGTTTTCTAAACAAGCAAAAGCTGAAGGAGTTCATCACCACTAGACCTTAGAAGAAATAGTAAAGGGAATTCTTTAAGTTGAAACAAAAGGGTAATTGTAACAGAAAAGTATATGAAAGCATAAATCTTTGAGTTCCCATGTGGCTCATGGATTTCCCATTGTGGCTCAGCAGTAAGGAACCCAACTAGTATCCATGAGGATATGGGTTCAATCCCTGGCCTTGCTCAGTGGGTTAAAAATCTGGTGTTACCATGATTGCAGGCATGGCTCAGATCCCACATTGCTGTGTGGCTGTGGTGTAGACTGATAGCTGCAGCACTGATTTGAACCTAGCCTGGGAACCTCCATGTGCTGTAGGTGCCGCAGTAAAAAAAAAAAAAAAAAAAATCTAAATGGTAAAAGTAAATATATAGTTAAATCAGAAAAGAATACTCCAATGTGGTGATTATGGTGGTTAAATCACTTATAAATCTACTGTGAAGGTTAAAAAAGTAATAAAACTACCTATAAGCACAGTACTTTGTTATTGAATACACAGGATCAAAGGATGTAAGCTGTGACAAAAAAACAAGAGAGGAGTAAAAAGCCACAGCTTTAATATCAATTCAAACATGAGTTGTTGTCAGCTTAAATAGGCTATTATAAATGTTTTATATAAACTTTATGGTAACTTCAAAGGAGAAATCTATAATAGATACACAAAAGAGAAAGAGAAAGGAATCTAAGCATACAACCATAGAACGTTATCAAGTCACAGAGGAAAAAAGGAACAATGAAACAGCCAAAAAACAATTACAATAGAAATAGTGAGGTTATCAGTAATTGCTTTAAATATAAATGGATTGAATTCTCCAAACAAAAATAAACAACCCAACTATTGGCTGCTAAAAGAGACTCACTTTTGTTTTAAGAACACATACCAAAAAGAAACTAGCTTAAACTCTATTTTATCTGACATACATATAGCCACCCATGCTCTTTTTCAGTCTTTAATGAGAAACAAAAGTTATTATATTATTATAAAGGCATCACTCTAACAATATAACATTTATAAATATTCACCCAGCATAAAAAAAACTAAATATATAAAGGAAATATTAACATACATGAGGGGAAGAATAGAGAATACAAAAGTAGTGAAGGACTTCATTTTCAACAATGGATAGATAATCAAGACAATATCAATAAGAAAACATTGGGGGGCTCCCGTTGTAGCGCAGTTGTTAACGAATCCGACTAGGAACCATGAGGTTGAGGGTTCGATCCCTGCCCTTGCTCAGTGGGTTAACGTTCTGGCGTTGCCATGAGCTGTGGTGTAGGTCACAGATGTGGCTCGGATCCCTTGTTGCTGTGGCTCTGGCATAGGCCGGTGGCTACAGCTCCGATTAGACCCCTAGCCTGGGAACCTCCATATGCCGCGGGAGTGGCCCAAGAAATGGCAAAAAGACAAACAAACAAACAAAAAAACATTGAACTTAGATATTTACAGAACATACACCCTGAAGGAGCAGAATAAACATTCTTTTCAAGAGCATCTGGAATATTCTCCAGAATACACCGCATGTTATACCACAAAACATCTTAGTAAATTTAAAAAGATTGACATTATATTAGGCATCTTTTCAGACCACTATGTTATGAAAGCGGATCAATACAAAGAAGAAAAAAAAACTGGAAAAATCACAAATATGTGGCAGTTGAAGATACTATAAAACTTAATGTGTCAAAAAACAATCAAAAAAAGAAAAACATTCTTGAGACAAATGAAAGTACAACCAAAATATATGGGACGCAGCAAAAACAGTTCTAAGAGAGAAATTCATAATGATAAACACCTACATCAAGAAAATAAGATCTCAACCTAACCTTACACCTCAAGGAATTAGAAAAAGAAAAACAAATTAAGCCCAAAGCTAGTAGAATGAATGAAAAAAAAAAAAGATCAGAGAGGAAATAAATGAAATAGAGAGTAAAGAGACAATAGAAAAGATCAATAAAACTATGAGCTATCCTTTTGAAATGATAAAACAGACAAACATTTGGTTAGAGTCACCAAAAAATGGGAGTATTTCAAAAATGAAGAGGAGACATGAGACATAAGAGGAAATAATACCACAGAAATAAAAACAATCATGAGACAAGATGAACAATATATACCCAACAAATTAGATGACTAGAAGAAATGAATAAATTCCTAGAAAAATACAACCTACAAAGACTGATTTTTGGAGAAATAGAAAATCTGAAGAAACCAAGTACTAGGAAGGAGACTGAATCAGTAATCCAAAATCCCCCAACAAACAAAAGTCTGGGACCAGAAGTCTTCACTGATGAATTCTACCAAAAAAATTAAAGAATAATTTCATTCCTTTTCAAACCCTTCCAAAAAATAGAAAAGGAGGGAACACTTTTTTACTTATTTGTCTTTCATCCTTTTAGGGCTGCACCAGCAGCATATGGAGGTTCCCAGGCTAGGGGTCTAATTGGAGCTATAGCCGCCAGCCCATGCCAGAGCCACAGCAATGCCAGATTTGAGCTGCATTTGTGACCTACACCACAGCTCACGGCAACGCTGGATCCTTAACCCACTGAGCAAGGGCAGGGACCGAACCCGCAACCTCATGGTTCCTAGTCGGATTCATTTCACTGTGCCACAACAGGAACTCCAAGGAGGGAACATTTATAAACAAACTTTATGACGAAACTTTTACCCTGATATTAAAATGAGATCAGGCAACTACAAAATAAGTAAATAAATAGAATACAGGCTAATATCTGTGAGAAACATGGATAAAATCAGGGACAAGGATGCCCACTCTTGTCACTTTTATTCAGTATAGCTCTAGAGGTTCTAAGTAGACCAATTAGGCAAGAAATTAACAGCATTCAACTTGGAAAGGAAGTAAAACTGTCTCTATTTGAAGATAACATGATATCATGGTAGAAAACCCTAAAGACTCTGACAAAAAATTTAAAAAAACCTTTAATAATTTGTAGGATATAAAATATACACATAAAAATCAGTTGCATTTCTATACATTAATAATAGAAAATGAGGCCACTTAACTACATCAAAAAGAATAAAATATCTAGGAACAAATTTAATCAAGGAGGTGAAAGATCTGCACAATGAAAACTATATGACACTGATGAAAAAAATTGAAGATGACACAAATAGATGTTCTGTGCTCATAGATTGGAAGAATTATTGTTTAAATATTCATACTACCTGAAGAATCTCCAATTCAATGCAATTCCTATCAAAATTCCAATGTCATTTTTTCACAAAAAAGACAAAACAGTCCTAAAATTCATATGGAATCATAAAAGATTGAATAGCAAAGTAATCTTAAGAAGAATAAAGTTAGAAGTATCACAATTCCTTATTTTGAACTAAATTACAAGGCTATAGTAATCAAAATAGTATGGTATTGGCATTAAAAACACATATATCAGTGAAACAGATAACCCAGAAGTTAACCCACACATATATGATCACTTAATTTAAGACAAAGAAGCAAAGAATATACATGAGGAAAAAACTTTCTGTTTAATAAATGGTGTTGGGAAAATCAGACCATTACCTTATACCATATGAACTCAATAAAGATTAAAGATTTGAATGTAAGATCTGAAACCATAAAACATCCAGAAGAAAACATAGGGATTAAGCTCTTTGACACTGTTAATTGTGATGATTGTTTTGGATTTGATACCAGTAGCAAAAAAGATGTAAAGCAAAGACAAACAAATGAGATAGCATTAAGCTAAAAAAATTTTCTACAGCCAAAGTAACCATTAACGAAATGAAGAAAACCTACAGGAGAAAATATTTGCAAATTATAGGGTTAATATTCAAAAAATATAAAGAACATTTATAACTCATTAGCAAAATACCACAAATCTTTTAAAAAAATGGAAAAATTGAACTGATTAGACATTTTCTCCAAAGAGATATAGGTACAGAATAGCCAATAGGCACATGAAAAAGTATTTAATATTACTCATCAGAATAATGCAAATCAAAACTATGAGATATCACCTCAAGCCTGCTAGAATAGTTATCAAAAAGACAAGAATTAGCAAGTGTTGGCTAGGCTATGGAGAAAAGGGAATACTTGTATACTATTCCTGGGGATGTAAATTGGTACAAACACAATGGAAAAGAGTATGGAGCGTCCTCAAAAAATTAAAAATAGAACTACCCCAATGATCCAGCAATTTCAACTCTAAATATATACAAAGGAAAGAAAAATCACTATCTTGAAAAGATATCTGCATCCCCATGTTTATTGCAGCCTTATTTACAATTGCCAAATGTGGATACAACATGTGTCCATTGACAGATTAATGGATAAAGAAAATATGTGTGTATATTATAAACAATGGAATATTATTGTCATAAAAAATAAAATCCTGCCATTTGCAACAACATGGAAAAGTAAGTCACACTGCCTTTAAATGTTTGTTGAATTTTTATCATTTTTATGTTGAATTAAAAACAAACTCAGAACACAATGATGGTTTCCAGATGCGAGATGTGTGCAAAATAATGAAGGTGTTGTTTTCATTTTTTTATACAAGCTCCCATGTATAAGATTACTAAATTCTGGGATGTAGTATGTAGCGAGATGCCTAAAGTTAACAATACCATATTGTACTCTGAAAGTTGCTAATCTTAAATTTCTCATCACAAGGAAAAAATTGTAACTCTGTGTGGTGATGGATTAACTAGACTTACTGTGGTATATATTTCACAATATATACAGGTATCATGTATCATATCACAATATTGTCCACCTAAAACACAATGTTATATGTCAATTATATCTCAATAAAACTGGAGAAAAGGGGTGGAAAACAATTCAGGAATAGACAGTATAGAAAGATCCACTGACTTGATTAAGTTTAAGTTTCTTTTGTTGTTAAATAATATGGTAAATTTCCTCTTCCTTGACTCTTTGGAGGAAGGAAAATTTGAGATTTAGATCCATATGTTCTGAGGATTACAACATAAGAAGGATGTTTAAAACTATCACAGAATGAAGAGTATAGGAAACAGACATCAGTAGCTGAAGCTGAGGGGCAAGAGGTTAAGGGAAGCTGGAGTAAAGAAAGCAATGGATGAGTTAAGGGGAGAGGAGGGAAGAGAAATAACAAAAATATAGTTCTTTCAAGACTGAAATTAAGTATGTTAAGACCACATATATTATATGGAGAGGAAAAACACATTTATATAGCCATAAATAAACAGACAACAAAACTGATAAAACTCTCCCAAAACCTCCAAAAACACCACAGACAATCTTATCAATAGGGGCTTCAAATCTTTTGTAATGATATTTTTGATATTTTTAGTTTTCTACCAGGTTTAATAAAAAAACAAGATACGAAACCAGCATATTTGATATTAGAAATTATCTATATATATGGAACTAAAATATCCATTATCACATAATATTTTCATGTCAGTATGATATATGTATGTATGTGTATGCATATATATATACACATTTATGTACATACACATTATATATATATATAATTATATGATTTCCATTCCTATTCCAGAGAAAGGATTTAAGTACCTGAGTCAATATTTGTTGTGTCATCTCTGCCACTCTAAAGTCTGATTTTGGTGTCTTTGGAAAACATTTAAAAAAATCAGCTGCTCAGAGAAAACCAGCACTATTCACCCTAGTGAAGAAAGAGAATCTGACATCTGAAGCATGGTCACAGTTTCTGGATATTTCTTACTATTTGAGCAGTTAAGCAGAATTGAGTGCATTTGGCAGCCTTAGTGAAATGTATATATTTTATGATTAAATTGTTTTATGATTTGATAATTGACAAAGCCTTGTAAAGTTATAGATAAATCACATTTAGTTATATATGGAATAAGTCACTCTGCTCTTTTTTTACACTTACCAAGCTTTGCTATAATAGTAACATTTGTAATTTTATTCATTTGTTTAGTATCCTTGTTGCTTACTAGACTGTAAGCTCCATAAAGTTCAGAGCCATGTTTTTTGTTCACCATTGTAAACTTAGGAAAGTACCCAGCACTTAATATATAATGAATAAATATATGAATGTAAGAATATTGTTTTTGTTTTCTGAGATGTCAATTGCCATATAAAAGGTCTTGTTGCCAGATAATCATGCCTGATATATTAATACTCAAAAGGCAGGGCTCCCTCATCAACCTTTCACAAAATGTAGTTAACACTAAATTTGGGTTGACACATTCACTCTTAAAATTTTGTCAATTTGATACTTTCACTGAAAATTTTGTATTTTGCCCTAAGTAGCATTAAAATACCATTTCTATTGATTCTTTTTCTTCATAGCTATTATCCTGTGCTCATTACATGATTGGCTAGTGCTTAGAATGAGTGGCATATGTTGGCACCCCACCCCACCCCATGGCCTGTTTCCAGGCAGCTCTTAGTAAAGGTGATACATAAAACATGATGTTTAACATCAAGATTCCTTCAACACCTTTCATTTGAAATACTCCTAGTCTTATTGTCCCAGGTGCCCCAAGTGGCTGAGGAACCTGAAAAGTGGGACCATTGACTGATCTAGAGCAGGTTCTCCAGCTTAGAGTTGATTCCCTTCTTCATCAACATTCCTGTTGTGAAAATGCTACTTGTGGCTGATGGAAATATGTGGCAGTTTCTTGGAGTTATTTTAGGAAAATTTTTCTAAGATTATAAGTCCTTTCAATACCACATTACAAAAATGTTCTCCAACTTTAATATGCACCTGAATTACCTGGAGATATTTTTAAAATTCAGATTCTAACTCGGTGCCCCTGGAGTGGGGCAATTGCACTGCAGTTGGGGCAGCACCATATTCTTTAACCTGTTATGCCAGGCTGGGGATTGAACCCACACATCTACAGTGACTTGAGCCACTGCAGTAGGGTTCTTAACCCATGGCATTATGGTGGGAGCTCTGATGCTACACATTTTGAAGAGTAAGGCAAATTGTTGAAAGTCCTTGTAAAAGGCCATGTCACTCTCTAGGGCAGTGGTTCTCAAACTGGGTTTCACCTTAGAATCACCCAGGGAGGTTTTAAAAATCCTGCTGCTCGGGCCTTAATTTCCAATTAAATCAGAATATTGGGGGTAAGACCTAGTTATCAGTAGTTTTTAAAATGCCCCAGCTGTTTCTAATATTCTCTAAGGGAATATAGCTTTGTTTACACAACTGATCAGAGCCGCTTTACAGTTCTGTAAAACTGCTAAGCAATGATGGTTTTATGGCCCTGTAGGACTTTTAACTACTTTTGTATCTAATTTGGTAGTTCATTTCAGCTTTTTTGCCCCCTACTGACTAAAAAATTCCAATTTCTCAAATTTTATTTAGTCATCTTGCTAATTCCCTCATTAATGAATTAAATAAAACTTTGACGCATAATGCTTTGATGGTTTTTGTGTATTTTATCCAATCTATTATCATTTCTCACTTAGTAGCTATATTTTCTCTTTTGTTTGAGCAGCAGCCAGTTTTTTTTGGAAGTTGGTAATGAACACATTTCAATTTGGACATTCTTTTGGAGTCTCCTTACACCTCCATTCTTGGTACACCCCTCATCAAACCAACAATTGATTGCTAGTTTAGTAATTATTGACATATTTGACCCTAAAGTACATTTCTGGAAATCGGAATTACACTCTGACCTGTGCCGATTCACAGTCATTTGGAAGATAGTTCCGTCTTTTATTTACAAGAGAAATGCCACAGCATAACTGTCAGCTGGCTTGGACCTGGAGTTGTTTTCCTGCAGTGGGGTTGAGTTGGCGCTACTCCACCCACATTTTCTCCCAGCTTCTCCTTATGACTGATGGCTCCCATTTGCAGGATGTCAGGCCTGGGTCTAAGAGACTGCCTGTAGCAAAGTAAATTGGCCCACTTAGGGATCAAACCTGTGTACTTGGCTTCATCAGCCTGGTAATCTTAGCGAAGGCATAAACCTGCCATTTTATCAGCTGATTGATTTCACTGAAAGTTGTGATTCTGAAATTGTTTTGCTTCTCAGCTAAAAAAGCACTGTGCTAGAGATGGGTAAAGGTGACTATACATTTGAGTTAAAATTATAAGATTTAATGAAAAATAGCTAAAATGATATTTAGGTCTTGAAAAAAAAATCTTGTACAAGTAAGGGCATCTAGCCTGAATTCATATCATCTTTATAGGCTTCACTTTTAATGTGGTTTTTCAACTTTAATGTTTTACCAACAAGCTATATTTATTGCCAATTTTCATAATATACAGTAAATATATAAATATTTGCAGAGACTAAAGTAATGAAATACCTCAGTTGGAAGTTTTTCCCTTCAGTTTTGTCTTCTTGCAAGTCATCTATTTAATGCTGAAGATTACATAAAATTTTTTTGGTAGTTTTGGATAAGAAAAATATCTTCTTGGAGTTCCTGTCGTGGCATAGCTTTACACTGGTTACTAGGCTATACCCTTCAGTGCCAAGAAATGGCAAAAAGACTAAATAAACAAATAAATAAATAAATTAAAAAAAAAAAAGGAGTTCCCATTGTGGCACAGTGGTTAACGAATCCGACTAGGAACCATGAGGTTGTGGGTTCAATCCCTGGCCTTGCCCAGTGGGTTAAGGATCCGGCATTGCTGCGAGCTGTGGTATAGTTTGCAGACACGGCTCAGATCCCTTGATGCTGTGGCTGTGGTGTAGGCCGGTGGCTACAGCTCTGGTTAGACCCCTAGCCTGGGAATCTCCATATGCTGTGGGAGTGGCCCTAGAAAAGGGAAAAAGACAAAAAAAAAAAGACAAATATTTTCTTATTTGGGACTATCTGACTTCATATGGTCCAGTCTTTGTATGTTTTCCACTAAGTCATCTTTATGGATATATTTGATTATAGGAATTATCTGGGAATCAAATCTGTGGAATAAGGTGAAGATTTAAATTGTTTTAATTAACTGTGGATAAGATATCTGATGTGATAATAAATATCAAAGCTGCTTTTCTCAAGCTGCTTGTTAAACTAGTCTTTTTTTTTTTTTTGTCTTTTTGCTATTTCTTGGGCCGCTCCTGCGGCATATGGATGTTCCCAGGCTAGGGGTTGAATCGGAGCTGTAGCCACAGACCTATGCCAGAGCCACAGCAACGCGGGATCCGAGCCGCGTCTGCAACCTACACCACAGCTCAGGGCAACGCCGGATCGTTAACCCACTGAGCAAGGGCAGGGACCGAACCCACCACCTCATGGTTCCTAGTCGGATTCGTTAACCACTGTGCCACGACGGGAACTCCCTTGTTAAACCAGTCTTGAAGGCTCTTCCCAAAAGGCAGTTTCAAAATGTTTTAAGATAATGGAAAAGTTAATGGAATAAGCAAAATCTGTCATGGTGAATATTATTAAGGGTCTTATTTATTTTTATATTAACTTTCTGGAAGTATTTATATTTTGTTCTGTTTTGGTTTTGATTCATTATACATAGATACAATCTTCTAGCACATTCTAAAATGTAGTATTGACATGACTGGTTCTAATTAAATAATATTTTGTCTGTAATTGATTATTTCAGGAGAAACAGGAAGTTCACAGGTTAACTCTCAAAGAAAGCGAACCACAGAAAGATGACATTTTACAATTTAATACTTGAATAATTAAATTCATTTTTGTAGCAAATATACATTGTATTTTCATGTATTTATTTTATTCTCATGACTATGAAATCACAACATTTATGCATCCTCCATGTACCATAAGCAAGTGCTTATGATCAGTGAATTTGTACATTTACTTTATAGTGAAACTTTAGCTATTAATCAAGTGGCTAGTTTTAATATCTTTTGGCATTAAATTTATAAACTGTCAAAAATATAATTAACCATTTGACATAAAGAATTTGTCAAATTATATTTTCCCACTAGCAGGCAAAATAATTTTTTTTTCAAAATATTAACTGCTACCAATGGAGTCTACTGTCATCAATTAAACAAGGTATTCACAGAGATTAAAGGTCAAAACTGCTAGAAATTTTAAAAACACTTCCTTACTTTCATCTACCCAGCACCTACCTCTTCCTTTTCTTGGCAGGAGTATAACTTACTGCAGCTACTATGGAAAACAGTATGGAAGTTCGTCAGAAAACTAAAAATATAATTACTATATGATCCAGCAATCCTATTTCTGGTACATATCCAGACAAAATTATAATTCAAAAAGATATATTCATCCCTATGTTCATAGAAGCAGTATTCACAATAGTCAAGCATGGAAACAACCTAAATGTCCATCAAAAGATGAATGGATTAAGAAGATGGTACATATATACAATGGAATACCACTGACTACTTTTCAGTGAACAACTTATACTAATTGAACCTAATAAAGCTAGAAAAGAAACACAGGTGGTTCTTATAATGCTAAAAGAGAAACAAACAAAAAACCCATATACAATGAGATCCATAGAGTCAACACTAGGAGGTATTTTAGAAAATATTCCAACAGGGGCTTGGAAGCTATAGAAAATTATCACTAAGATACTTCCTAAATGTGAGGGTCTATGACTTTTTTTTAACATTTTAGACAAATTTAATTATGTTAAATATATATATATATATATATATATATATATATATATATATATATATATAAATAATATAGGAGATATACAGATGGCCAAAACAAGCACATAAAAAATGCTCAACATTACTGATTGTTAGAGAAATGCAAATAAAATTACTATGAGGTACCACCTTACACACACCTAGTTAGAATGGCCATCATTAACAAGTCAATAAATAACAAATGCTGGAGAGGGTGTGGAGAAAATTGTACTCTCCTACACTGTTGGTGGGAATGTAAATTGGCACACCACTATGGAAAACAGTATGGAGATACCTCATAGAACTAAATATAGAACTACCATATAACCCAGCAGTTCCACTCTTGGGCATATATCCAGACAAAACTTTCCTTGAAAAAGACACATGCACCTCCATGTTCATTGCAGCACTATTCACAATAAAAAAGACATGGAAACAATCTAATTGTCCATCAACAGATGAATGGATTAAGAAGGTGTTGTAATATATACACAATGGAATACTACTCAAACATAAAAAAGAACAACAATGTCATTTGGAGGAACATGGATGGAACTAGAGACTTTCATACTAGGTGAAGTAACTCAGAAAGAGAAAGACAAATACCATATGATATCACTTATATCTGGACTCTAATATATGGCAAAAATGACACTTTCCACAGAAAAGAAAATCATGGACATGGAGAACAGACTTGTGGTTTCCAAGGTGGACCAGGAGGTGGGGTGGGATGAACTGGGAGCTTGGGGTTAATAAATACAGACTATTGCATTTGGAGTAGACAAGCAATGAGATCCTGCTGTAGAGCACAGGAAACTCTATCTAGTCACTTGTGATGGAACATGATGGAAGATAATGTAAGAAAAAGAATGTGTATATATGTGTGTCTATGTGTGAGACTGGGTTATTTTGCTGTGCAGTAGAAAACTGACAGAACACTATAAACCAAGTATAATGGAAAAAATAAAATTCATTAAAAAAACAGTGTAAACCAACTATACCTCAATAAAACTTTAAAAAATGAAAAAAAAAGCTTTTGTTTTCCATAAATATATACTTTTACACTGGTCACTAGAATATACCCTTCAGTGTCAAAATAGCCAGAAAAATATTCAAGAAAAGCAAAATTAATTTGTCTTTCCCATTGTTTAACCAAATGAATAATTTAGGATATGGAAAAAGAACACACAGGTAGAACTCATGGGCTTCAGAACTTCATGAGAAGGTTGTTTTTTGTTGTTAATAATTTTAATTTAAAACCACCATTTTTGTTGTACTACAGCTTATGATTTACATATAGATTAGAAGCATGACTTTTTAAGAGACACATGTGTTGTAAAAAAAAAAAAATCACAGCTCATAGTTCTGAAGTGTTAGGAAAGTGACATGGAAATGGCTTAGATACTGGCCCACACTCCCCAGATAGCAACAATACCTATTATTTTCTACCAGCAATACTTCCTTGCTCTCTCATCCTTGATGCAGTATCACATAGTGTATCAAAACAACAGCTTTTGAAGTTTCTGCTGTGGTCAGAAGGTTTCCTGTGGGTTATTTCTATATGTACATCTCTGGGTCTTCTTGGGTTGTGCTTGTTTTATTTTTTGTTTTATTCATTTATTTATTTTTGGTGTGTGTATGTGTGGCTTCCAGCTTTATACAGATGTTTGAAGATTACTATTTTCTGGGTGCCTGTGAATAAAGGCAATGTTCTATGTCCTGCTGTCCTACAGCTTCCATAAAGGAGGTATAACTTCAAAGCACTGTTTCCAGACTATCTAGTTCTATCTTTTTGAGGAAATGAAATTTTTGGTGTATGATCAGTTTTCATTGTTGTTTTTTGAATTTTGTATCTTTGCAACCCAGATACTATTAATCAGGGCTTTACCTTCTTTACAAAACCTCCAAGATATTCACAGACCTTTAATTGCTCAGTATTTTTGTACTACAAAATGATGGAAGCATGGCTGCATATGGTAAAAATACTATTTACTATTGCAGCATGTATGGTATTTTGGTAGTATATTTCCCAAAGTCTCACTTTGATTCTATTACTTTTAATTAATGCCTGCCTATTCATTAATTTATTTAGACTAAGCTAGTTTTGCAGCATCCTTACTTCTGCTTTTTGTGAGTCTACCCTAGATCGTTTATTCCAATGCAATGTACACCTTTTAAATAATTATGTCTTGAAATAGCTTGATATTCTCTCAGTATTTATATACATGCACACACATTATTTAAAATCATGTCTATAGCAAAGAATAACATGATAATACCAAAGGCCCCACTAGACTATTTCAAAGTTTCTTAGAGCATTCTAAAGAATTTCAGCATCTTGTTACTTTCAAATTACAATTTTTCTGAAACATTTTCCATAACTGAATGCCCTCATCCTTTAGTAACTGTGAACCATCATCTCAATTTAGCACCATTTTCTTATCTATACATTATTGTTTACATAAAGCGTGATATCTCTGGCAATCAATTTTAATGGGCAGGTATTAACTTTCAGTAGTGGCTTGCAATTGATGGCAGTGAAAAAGAGCATTGTAACAGAATGCCCCTAAATTAATATGCTAGTATGACCCAGTAACTGACAATGCATACTAAAACACTAATGTGAATTGAAAATAAAATAAATGCACTTGTCAGATATAATAGTTTAAGTGATTTCAAATTAACCACATCCCACTGACCGCAAGTGAAGAATGTGTGCTTTCTCCTGCAATGAAACATGCTCTGGGGGCTCATTATATAGAAAGGAGTAAGTAAATCCAGAGCAGAGTAATTGATGCAGAGAAAGAGAGAGTGACAGCTACTTAATGATTCTCAAACTTAGACATAAAAGTATCACAAGCACTTTATAAGCCTTTTTTTTCTCTTTCCAATTTTCTAACGTTATAAGCTTGAAATTGGATTGTGTAGTAATTTTAAAATCTGATCTAGCTCTTAAGAAAAAGTAATCACAGCAAAGATGCATCAGTTGCTCCAACAAAACAGCAAATAACAAATTTTACATTAAAGTCTATTTTTTCTAGTTTTATTTTAGTTTATTTTTATTAGAGTATAGTAGTAGATGTTATCCCAAGCTTATTTCTCTTCTATTCCTCTAAGAATGAATGTAATAAATATTTGAATTGTTAAACCTCCTAGTTTTTATGCTGCATTAAGAGTATACAAAACTTCATTAAGAGCATAAAAATCTTACTTTACACACATGTTGTTGTATACATTTTGCTTCTCTTTTTAAGGTGTAAAAATGTTGTTAAAATGTTTTTTTTTTTGAAAAAGGGGAAATGTTAAAATATATAAAATTAAGCCAAAATAAGATAGGCACATTTTTCTGGAAGAAAAAAGTTATCTAACATCAAGTTCATGCTGAGGAATAGGTGAGTAGTTAAATAACAAAAGCCTTTGGTCATCCATTTCATCTAATGTGAATATAGCTAGCATCAGAATTTCTTTTTAGAGAATGAAGTTAAGAAAGCTATTTGATTTAGTCAAATCAGGTAAGATTTCTCAGGGGTTAGAATTTACCACACATTTCTAAAATATAGTTTTTAAAATTGACTATGAATAAATGGCTCAACAAAATTAGCCTCTAATGAGCATAGAATGTAAGAGACAGTAATATATAATTTTTAGTTGTTTTAATGTTCCCTGAGAATTGACTTTCAGGCATTTTAAGTTCATGACCAAATTTATCTGCTCTCATCAGGTCATTAGAACAGCATACAAGTGATTTTTCTTTTCCCGCTTTCATTCAGTAAGCAGTCCTTTTTTTTTTTTTCTAGTAGTTTTACAGCTTCTCTGTTGGATAGTTGATTAAAAAAAGATACACAAAAACAATTCCTTTTGCTTTGAGGAGAAAAATCCTATTGGTGCACCAATGAAAAGTGGTATAATACATAAATGCTTCCTTGGGAACCCAGAGGATGATATCAGTGAATTTTGAAAAAATCAGTTTATGGAGGAATTGAAAGCTCAGCTGAGGGATCCAGGATGAGCGAATATGTGGGGGGCTTCTAGAGAGGGGGATTGGGATATGCAAAGGCTTAAAAGTGTCAGAGAATATAATCCACTTGGAAAATAATAAATGCTTTAGTAACATACCACATGAGCTGTGTGGAGATGATAAGGCCAGAAGAAAGACAAGGTGAAGATTTTCAAGGCACTTAAAAAATGTTTGACACAATGGCATACAGGATAGTTATGGGTACCATAATCATGCTATTTATTATTTATGAGAGGTAGAAAGTATATTTACCCTTATAGAACATTGCAGGGTGTAACAGAAGTACATGGGATGGATCCCCCCGCCAGATCACTCAGGGGATTATGGAAAATTTCCACACAAAAATAACATACAAGGAGAGATCTGAAATCTACATGAGGATTAGCCCAACGAATGGGGATGACAAGTGAAAAGAGCATTCTAGAAAGAGGGAACAGCACATGAAAAGGCTTGGAAGCAAGCAGGCATAGTTAAGGGAACTAAGTTCTCCATGGCTGATGCTTAGAAAATGTTTGGGGGAGACCGACATGAGAAATAAACCTGGAACAATAAGCAGAGATTAGGCCACACAAGCCTTCTTAGCATGATATAGAGTTTGGAAAATTTTCCTTAGCACAGAGAAAAGCCATAAAAAACCTTCAGTCTGGGGAATGGCAGATATAGGTTTGCTCTTATGAAAGAGCTTTTTGTGGCAGCTATGTATTGGAAGGGCCAAATGAGGCGGAAAGAGCAATGGTACTTAATGAGTACTATCTAGTTGAGAGGTGACACTAACTTTTATTAAAATACTAATGACAGAAATGAAGTAAAATGAACAGAATTTTAACATATAATAGATGAAGAATTGGCTGATTTTAGTCATTGGTTAAATGTGGGGAAGGATAATCATGGATAATACTCAGGATTCTAATTTAGGTAACTAGAAAAATGATTGTGACATTCACTTATATGGATGAAAAATGAGAAGTTGCAACCATGGTTGATTGAAGAGTTTAGTTTATTTGGTGAACCTGAGGTGGCTATATATAGCTGTAAATACCCACTAGTGATTTGGATATAAGAATCTGAAATTTTGGAGAGACTTATAGAATAGGGAAAGAGGGTTAAAAGCATGATGGTGAGGACAATTGAAGCTGAGAGTAGAAAACATTGTTCATGGAACTAATTAGGATCAAAGCTGAAGGAACACCGACCATTTAATTAGAGGAAGTAGAAAGTCCTATGAAAGAACAGGCTTACAGCCAGAAGTAGGATGAGGATCAAGAGGACAGTCTCACAGGCCTAAAAGAAAAGAGTATTTCAATGCCAGAAAAGACTGAGAAAGGAACACTGGAATTACCAATGATGATCTGTAAAAATGTGCACCAATTGTAGTGTTCTAGAAAGAAGGAACATGTATGTGTAACTGGGTCACCACGCTGTACAGTAGAAAATTGACAAGAACACTGTAAACCATCTGTAATGAAAAAAAAATCATTATATATATTTATAAAAAAGAAGGAACTGTACATGAAAAGACTTGGATGCAATTATATTCTTGGGGAACTGAAATTAAGTTTTATACAGTTGGACTTCTCTTGTGGCTTTTCGCATAACACCTCAGTGTTGCTTCTACAGTGTCTGTGGCTTGACCCCTGGCTCGGGAACTTCCATATGTTGCAGCTGAAGCCACTTTTTTTTTTTTTTAAGTTTTATTATGGTTGATGTTTACAGAATGAGTGGAGGAGACCAATGTGAGGAGGAGCTGACGTGGAACAACAACCCAAGAACAATAAGTTAATTACTGTGTGTATGGAGTGTCTGAAGACTACAAAGAAAATTAACTCTTTCAAAAAGAAGCCATGCTACAAAAAGGGGGGAAAATAAGTGTTCCATAAGGATCAATAACATTTTAGTGTTTTTTTTTTTTAAGATAGGAGAGACTCAAACATGTTAAATATTGATGGAAAGGAGCCAGTAGAAAAGGAAAGATTGAAGATAAAGGGTTGACCTCTAAGGATATTGTTGTTATTGGAGAAGAGAGTTGTGAAATTTGGTGAAATGGAACACATGTGCCTGCTGTTAGAGTGGAAATGAGAGGGACAAAGCAAAAAAAAAAAAAAATTGGTCTCTCCCATTTGGAAGTTTTCAAGCAGAGGTACTCTTGTTTTATTTTCTGGCTAGAAGATGAGAACATTTCAGAAGATAATTATTACTTTATAAATACTAGTGTATAAGTCATACTAAGAGGTAGACCTTTATTTTTCCCATCAGCCTCAGGTAGACTAATCTAGGGGGTCCCTGGAAAAAAATCACGTGTGAAGTTATGAGTCATCAGGTACTTTAAGAAGTCACATGGCCACAGCAGTGGCATATGAACAAAGATAACCATTTCCCAATGTTCAAGAAGAATAGAAATCACTCTCTCACTTGTTAAGGGGAAGAAGAAGCTAGAGGAAGTCAGGATTCTATTTAGAACCACATGACATTGATGTAAACATTTGTGATATCCGAGAAATGACAGAGAATTATATTTCAATTTATTTTGTCTTAACTGGGGAGGAGGACTTACAGGACCACAGAAACAAGAAAATCATCTAGGTTGGGGGAGAGTTAAATATTGAGGAAGCATTCACACAGGATTACTTTCTAAAAGCTTAACCCCCATGGCAATTTATAATACAAATAAGTGGATTATATAAACAAATGCCCAATTCTCCGATGAAGACACACACTTGAGGAAAAGGAAGCATGTGAAGTGAACTCGTTACTTATACTGCCTTTCTACTGGAGGCTTTCTATATAACATGGCATGGGAAAGTAGACCCTAACACAAATCTTCAGTTTTGCTTAGTAGAAGATCTAGGGCTCCAAGGGGTCAGGAATTTGAGGATTAGGTGTGTGGATTACAGATTAGGGGAGGCTGTGAAGAGAGATCCACAATATTTGTAAAAATCCTCTTGAGTGTTTGGCTAAAAAGTGAAGCCTGGTAGAGAGTAAACCCTTGGTGGGTTTGAGGCTGAAGAGAGATTCCACAGGTCATCCTGTACTGGGAAGTTGAAGTTCTGATAAGCCAGAGGGAAGAGACCTTGTTGAATATCTTGAATGAACAAATGATTTTTCAGAAAGGCCGAGCATTAAAATTAGGGCTACTCTAGCCCACGTGTATCAACTATTCAAGACCTTCATATGTTTAAACAAAACTTAAAACAAAATTGGGCAACTTAAATCTGATATGTCAAGAAACCAGCTCTCTAACATTAACAACTCTATGAAAACAAAAACTCATAGGGGAGAGGCATCCCAAATGGTAACACAGTAAGATCCTTGGTTCACCTCTTCCCATGGACACTGAATCTACAGCTACATATGGAATAAATTCCTCTTAAAAAGACCTGAAAACCAGCTGAGTATCTCCTCCAATGGGCAAACAAGAGGCACAGACACATCCCAGGGCCCAGTGAAGAAGCAACCATTTGAAAAATGACCAGACTTTATGACAAAGAGATTCACTTATTAATCTTACAAGTATTAGCTTGAGGGGCAGTAGCCTGTTAGGGTACTTTCCAGGGACAGAGGATCTGGTAGCATCACTTTTGCACTCTTCCTCTACTTTGCTGAAGTTGGAGCTGTCTCTTTTTCCTTGGCAATTGCCATCATCATGTTATTCCTCTCCCACACTCCACAGTGCCAATATCTCCCAGAGGGGAGAGTTTATACATGGCTGGTACCCTGGATTTTGTGGTTACAGCCCAAAGAATGCCTCTTGACCATATGGATCTGGAGGGCAGGGGTACTTCTGTCCCCAGGTCCTATGAGCCTGTAATAACCGGAGAGACAATTCTTAGCAGATTACCATCCCCAGGGCATGGTCCAGATAGTTGACTGAAACATATCTCCAGTCTTTCTGAGAAAGAGCCCTATCTACTTGCACATGAGCTTTGGCCTGAGGGACAGGCTTTTGTTCTGGCATACTTGCTCTCAATGAATCTTAGCACTTTCCCATTGCCTTGCTCCAGCTCAGGAATGTCTCCTAGAAAGGAGCTTATACCTTGCCTGGTGCCCCAATTTTTACAACTACTGCCAAGGGACATCTCTATATTTCTTGACTCTAGTGGCCAGTGGGGCTTATGCTCACAGGTCTCACAGGACTGTGATACTTAGAGAAAGGGTCCTTAAACAGCTAAGACCCTTGTGTACAGCAAGAGGCCACAGGCCGAGGAGCTCAGCCTTTCTGTGGAGAAGCCTATAAGCTCATCAATATATCTGCATCCTGAGGGGCAGGCTTCTAATTAAACACATATATAAGGGCTGGCTGTAAACCTTTCCAGAGACCTAGGAAGGTGAGTGCTATCTTTGTTTTTTCCCTCCGCTGTACTCTGAGTGCCAGGATCTCTCAGAGGGGAGCTCTTATACAGGTCTGGCCTTTTGGATTTTATGTCTGTGCCCTTGTATTATGCCTGCCACCCAAGGGAACACCTGGCTCTTGTGGCCAGGGGGCTTTCATTTCTGGGTCCTATAGCACTGCAACAATCAGAAAGACCATTCTTGGCAGACTACAGCTCCCAGGACACTGCATAGATAGCAGACCTAAACACATCCTGTGTTTCTGTGAGAGAGGCCTACTTGCTTGTCATGGATCTATTGCCTGAGGGTCAGGCTTTTGGTCGGGCATACTTCTAGAGGCCTACATAGGTGCTCTCAGGAGACATAGGCTTGGTGGAAGGCACCATCTTTATGCTCTCCCTCCACCACACTGCAGCTTGACAGTATCTGCCAGACTGGAGTGTAAATACTTATATCTGGCCCTGATTTTTGAAACTGTTACCAGAAGACATTTTCAAATCATCTGGCCTGTGGCCAACAGGACTTATATTTGTGGTCCCACAGTACTGTATATATTTATATACTTTAAAAGCTGCTTCCTAAGGGTCTGGATTCCTATAAAGATGATTCTAGTTGCTGAGATTTCCCCCTTTTGGGGATGCTGACAGATCTTAGCACAATCTCAGCAACTGGGAGATATTGAAAATAAAATATGGAAAAATAGCTGCTTGGACAATCACAAAGGTTTGAGAGACAACTAAGAACTAAAGCAAGCTTAAAAAATAAGCTTCATCTCCTACATGAGGCTACTCCTTCAAGTCTGGGTGAGATGGCTGTTTCATCTAATACCCAGAAACAACCACAGAGAATCAATCAAAATGAAGAAACAAAGGATATGTTTTAAACAAAATAATAAGATAAAACCTGCAGTAAAATAATTTAATGAAATGGAGGTAAGGTATTTTAGCTGATAAAGAGTTAAGGGGATGCTCCCAAAGATGCTCATAGAACTTGGGTAAAGAATGGAGGAACATAGTCAGAAATTCAACAAAGACATAGCGAATATAAGAAAATATCAAGAGAAAGTCACAGAGCTGAAGAGTACAATCACTGAACTGAAAAATATCCTAAAGGGATTCAGCATCAGACTAAGTAAAGTGGAAGAAAGGAAAAGGTCAATGAACTTGAAGGCAGAGAAGTGAAATTCACTCAATCAGGGCCCCAAAACAAAGAAAAAAATTTAAAAAGTAAAGATAGCTTAAAGGGGATCTCTGGGACACATCACATTCTAGGGGTCCTAGAAAAAGATGACAGAGAGAAAGGGGCAGAAAATTTATTTAAAGACATAATAGATGAAAACTTTCCCAACTTGGAGAAAGAAATAGATTAGATATGTATTCAGGAAGTTCAAAGACATAAATGTCTAAAGTTAAAGACAAAGAAAGAATTGTAAAAGCAGCAATAAGAGATTTGTTACATGCAGAACATCAGAAGAATTTTGCAGGCTAGAAGGGAGTAGCACGATATACTTAAAGTGCTGAAAGAAACCCACTTCCAACTGAGAATACTTATTTGGCAAAGTTAGCATTCAGAATTAAAGAAGCAATAAAAAGTTTTCTAGACAAGCATAAACTAAAGTTCACCATCATCAAACCAGCCTGACCAAAAATGTGAAAGGGATTTACTTAAGCTGAAAAGAGTGCTAATTAGTAACAAGAGAATGGAAGTATAAATCTTACTGGTAAAGGGAGTAGATTAACCACTTATAAAGCTAGTATGAAGGTTAAAAGACAAAAATAGTAAAAACTATAATAATTAAGGGATACTGAAGACTAAATAAAATGTAATATCAAAAATAAAAAATACAACAGAAAAGAGTAAAAATGTAGAGCTTTAGAATCTGTTCAACCTGAAGTTATTAACAACTTAAAATTGACTGTTATAAATATAGGTTGTTATAATGAAGCCTCACAGTAACCACAAAGCAACAACCTATAGTAGATACACAAAAGGTAATGAGAAAGGAATCTAAGTGTACAATTAAATAAGGTAAAACAACAAAGGAAGATAGCAAGTGAAGGAAGAAACAGAGGAACTGTAAAATAGAAAACAACTAATAAAATGTCAATGAGTATTTACCTATCATTAATTATTTTAAATGTAAATGGACTAAAGTATTCAATCAAAAGTCATAGAGTGGCTGGGTGGATAAGAAAAAACAAGAATCATCTATATACTACCTATAAGAGACTCACTTCAGAGCTAAGGACACACAGACTAAAAGTGAAGAGATGAAAAAAGATGTTCCATAGAAACAGAAACCAAAACCAAAAGAAAGCTGAAGTACCTATATTTATATCAGATAAAATAGGCTTTAAAACAAAGACCATAATAAGAGACAAAAAAGAGTAATACATAATGATAAGGGGATCAATCAAATAAAAAGATATAACATTTGTCAACATTCATGGACTCAAAATAGGAGCATCTAAATATATAAGCAAATGTTAACAGACCTGAATGGAAAAATAGACAGCAATAAAATAATAATAGAAACATTAATACCTCACTTAACATCATTGGAAAGATTATTCAGACAGAAAATCAATAAGGAAACATTTACCTGACATGACATGGTAGACCAGATGAACTTAAAGATGCATACAGAACATTTTATCCAAAAGTAGCATAATTCATATTCTTCTCAAGTGCACATGAACCATTCTCCAGGATAGATAATTGGATAGACCACAGAACAAATCTTAATTAATTTAAAAATAGTTAAATCATATCAACTTTTTTTTAAACCACAATGGAATAATTATAAGAAAAAAAAAACAAAAATTCACAAAGATGTCGAGGTTAAACGATGTGCTACTAAACAACCAATGAGTCAATGAAGAAATCAAAAGAGAAATTAAAGTACCTCGAGACAAATGAAAATGGAAATATGACATCAAAATTTATGGGATGCATCAAAATTACTTGAGAGGGAAGTTCATAGCAATACAGGTTTACTTCCAGAAACAAGAAAAAATCCCCAACACTAACTTTACAACTAAAAAGCTAGAAAAAGAAGAGCAAATAAGTCCCAAAGTTAGTAGAAGGAACAGAGTAACAAAGACCAGAGAGGAAATAAAATGAAATAGAGACTAAAATGACAAGGGAAAAGATTAATGAAATGAGTGGATTCTTTGAAAAAATTGACAAACTTTTAGCTAGACTCATCAAAAAAAAAAAAAAAGAGGATTCAAATAAACAAAAGCAGAAATGAAAGAGGAGATGGTATGAGTGAAACTAATGAAATATGAAGGTCCATAAGAGGCAACTATGAACAATCATAAATCAAAAACTTGGGCAACCTAAGAGAAATAGATAAATTCTTAGAAACATACAATCTTTTAAGTCTGAAGCATTATGAAGTAGAAAATCTGAATATAGCCATATTTCAAGAGATATTTCACTTTATTCACATAAAGCAATATTACAATAAAGCAAATCATACAATTTTTTTCGTTTTGCAGTGCATATAAAAGTTATGTTTACACTATGTTATAATCTGGTAAGTGTGAAATAGCATTATGTCTAAAAAACAATTTATTTAACTTAAGTAAAAATACTATATTGTTAAAAAAATGCTAAACATCATCTGAACTTTCACCAAATCATTATAGTAACATCAAAGATCACTGATCACATTATTTTAAGAAATGTAATAATGAAAAAAATTGAAATATTGTGCAAATTACCAAATTGTAACACAGAGACATGAAGTGAGAAAATACTATTAGAGAAATGACACCAATAGACTGGTGATGCAGGAGTGCCACAAATCTTCATTCTGTAAAAAAAATGTAGCATTTTCAAAGCATAATAAAGCAAAACATAAAATGAAGGAAGCCTACTCCTAATTAATAAGGGTATTGAATCAATAACCAAAAACCTCCTAATAATCAAGTCCAAGACCAGATGGCCTCACAGGTAAATTCTACCAAACAACCAAGGAGAAATTAATTCAAAATATTCTCAAACTTGTTAAAAAAATAGAGAGGAAACGCTTTCAAATACATTTCAGAAGGCTACCATTACCTGGATACCAAAACGAGAAAAAGACACCATGAGAAGAGAAAATAACAGGCTAATATCCCTGATGAACACAGATGTAAACATAATCAGCAAAACTTTAGCAAACTGTATTTAACAATATACTGAAAGAATCACACATCGTATCAAGTGGATTTTTTTCAAGGGATGTAAGAATGGTTCAATATCTTCAAATCAGTCAACATAAGCCATATTAACAAAATGAAGGCTAAAAATCATTATCATATCATTAGATGCAGAAAAAGAACTTCACAAAATTCACATCAATTTATGATAAAAGTTCTCAACAAAGTAGGTGTAGAGGGAGTGTAACTCAACATAATAGAGGCCATATGAGACAAGCCCACAGCTAACATCAATGGTAAAAAGCCAAAAGCTTATGCTCTCATATCAGGAAAAAGATAAGAATGCCCAAACTTGCCACTTTTGTATAACATAGTATAGGAAGTCCTAGCCACAGCAATTAGGCAAAGAAAAGAAAATGTATTTAAGCCAAAATAGAAGGAGTAAAACTATTTCTACTTGCAGATGGCATGATATCATATATATAAAATCCAAAAGACTCCAACAAAAAACCTGTTATGGAGTTCCCATTGTGGCTCAGCAGAAGCGAATCTGACTAGCATCCATAAGGACACAGGCTCAATCCCTGGCCTTACTCATTGGGTTAAGGATCTGGTATTGCCATGAGCTGTGGTGTAGGTTGCAGACCTAGCTCAGATCCTGCATTGTTGTGGCTGTAGTGTAGGCCAGTGGCTATAGCTCTGATTTGACCCCAGCCTGGGAGCCTCCATATGCCACAGGTGTGGCCCTAAAAAGACACACACACACACACAAAAGACAAAAAAAAATGCTGTTAGAAGTAATCAGTTCAATTAAACTTATAGGATACAAAATTAATAGACAAAATTCTGTTGTGTTTCTATACACTAAAAATTAATTATCAGAAAGAGAACTTAAGAAAATATCTTTCACAACTTCATCAAAAAGAATAAAATTCTTAGTAATAAAATCAACTAAGGAGATGAAAGACCTATGCACTGAAAACCATAAGAGAGAAGAAATTAAAGCAGATGCAAATAAATGGGAAGATATTCTGTGCTCTTTGTTTAGAAGAATTTATATTTTAAAAATATTCAAATTATCTACAGATTCAATAAAATACCTATCAAAATTGCAAAGGCAATTTTTATAGAAATAGAAGAAATAATCCTAATATTTGTATGGAATCACAATAAATACTAATAGCCAAAGAACTCTTGAGAAAGAAGAACAAAGCTGGAGGCATCATGTTTCTGGATTCCAAGCTCTATTAATAAGCCATAGTAATCAAAACAATGTGCTCTTGGCACAGAAACAGAGACATAGATCAATGGAATAGAATAGGGAGCCCAAACCAAACTCATTCATATACAGTCAATTAATTTACAATAAAGGAACTAAGAATATACAAGGGGAAAAGAAAATTCTGTTCAAAAGTGTTGAAGGGAAAACTGGACTCCCTACCTTATACTAACTACAAAAATAACCTGAATGTGGATTAAAGACTTAAGCATAAAACCTGAAACCATAAAACTCCTTGAAAAAAACATGGGGTGTAAGTTGCTTGACATCAGTTTGGTCAATAATATTTTGGATTTGACACCAAAAGCATAGGCAATAAAAGGAAAACAAGAATGACTACATCAAACTAAAAAGCCTGTACAACAAAGGAAACCATCAACAAAATGAAATGGTAACCTATATAGTGGGAGAAAATATTTGCAAAATGTATATCTGAAAAGGGTTTTATACCAAAATATACAAAGAACTCATATAACTCAATAGACAAAAACAGCAAACAAAACAAAATGAAACCAAAATCTAACAAAAAAGTGGGCAGGGGATCTAAATAGACATTTCCCCCCCCAAAATACTTATAAACAGCCAATGGGTGCATGAAAAGATACTCAACCTCACTAATTATCAGTAAAATGCAAATCAAAATCACAATGTGATATCACCTCACACCTTGTAATGGCTGTTGTCAAAAGGACACAAAATAACAAGTGTTGGCAAGGATATGGAGAAAAGGTAACTCTCATGCACTGTTAGTGAAAATGTAAATTGGTATAGCCACTCTGGAAAATAGTACAGAGGTTCCTCAAAAAATTAAAAATAACCATATCATCCAGAAATTCTAGTTCTTGGTATTCACTGAAGCAAACAAAAACACTAACATGGGAAGACCCCTCTGTTCACTGAAGCATTATTTACAATAGCCAAGACATGGAAACAATCTAAATGTCCATCAACACATAAATGGATAAAGGAAATGTGGTATGTATACACATGTGCACAGAATGGAATATTATTCCACCACAAAACAAGAAGGAAACTGTGTTATCTGAAAAAAACATGGATGAATCTTGAGGGCATATGCTAAGTGGAATAAGTCAAAGAGGGAAAGATCAATACTGTACGACTTCACTTATAGTTGTAATCTATAGCACTGTATACTCAGATTCAGAGAACAGACTGAAGGTTGCCAGAGTTTGTGGGAGTGGGTGAAATCAATGATTGTGGTCAAATGTCGTGGGTATGTGATGTGTATCATGGTGACCACAGTCAATAATATCATATTGTATATTTGAAAATTACCAAGTGTAGAATTTAATGTTCTCAGTACAAGGAAAAAAATGTAATGATGTGTGTTAAAGGATGTTAACTGGGTATATTTTGCTGATTGCTGCACAATATAGGATATCAAGTCATTATGTTGTATACCTGAAACTAATATGTCAACTATAACTAAGCAAAAAACATTTTGTTTTACTCATCCTTTGAGACAACTCTAGAGAACCTATAGGCTCCTAATGTATCTCCAAGTGGGATTGAAAAATGACTAAACTAGGATTTAGATTGAGATTTTAGCTTGAAATCTCTGTTCCCCATTGACTGCAAGATTGTTGTAGGCAGAATTCTAAAATGTCCCTCAAGATTACTGCTTAGTGTGTACACAAACTCTTTAATTCCCAAGAATATAGATATGATAAGCTATTACTTTTGTGATTAGGTTATGTTATAGAGCAAAACTGACTTTAAGAATGGAAGTCAGTCTGACCTAATCAGGTGAGACTTCAAAGAGACAAAACTCTTCCTGGTAAAAGATGTTTGCAGTGTGAGTGGGATTTGACAAGGGAGAGATTCTTTTTTTTTGGGGGGGGGAGGGCTGGTCACAGGTGTGGCATATGGATGTTCCCAGGATAGGGGTCGAATCAAAACTGCAGTTGCTGGCCTTTGCTACAGCCACAGCAATGCCAGATCTGAGCCCTGTCTGTGATGTACACCATAGCTCATGGCAATGCTGGATCCTTAACCCAATGGTTGAGGCCAGGGATTGAACTTTCGTCCTCATGGGTATTAGTTAGATTTGTTTCTTCTAATATACCACAATGGGAACTTCTGAGAGGGCCTGCCGTTTTTTTTTGTTTGTTTGTTTGTTTTTTTCTCTTTTCTTTTTAGGGCTGCACTCGCGGGATATGGAAGTTTCCAGGCTAGGGGTCGAATCGTAGCCACAGCTGCTGGCCCACACCATAGCCACAGCAATGCCAGATCTGAGCCGCATCTGGAACCTACACCACAGCTCACAGCACTTGGGATCCTTAACCCACTGAATGAGACAAGGGATCGAAAACACAAGCTCATGGTTCCTAGTCAGAATCTTTTCTGCCGCACCACAGTGGGAACTCTGAGATTCTTCATTCTTGGTTTTGAAAACAGGAGTGGAGGAAAAATGGCAAGGAATGTGAGTAATCCCTAGGAAGTATCATTCCTGAGCTGATAGCCAGCAAGTGAATGGGGATCTTGGTCCTATTGTCACAAGGAACTGAACTTTGACAACAACCTAGATAAGCTTAGAAACAGCTCAGTTCAACCCTGAATTTCCAGACCAGTAGGCAGTATGACACCTTGATTTTACCCTTTAGTGAGACCCTGAGCAGAAAACCTAGACTTATGGTACTCAGACTTCTGATTTATAGAACCATGAACTAATAAATGAGTGAGTGGAGGTCTAAGCAGTAAGTTTATAGTAATTTGTAAAGCAGCAAGAGACAACTACTACAAAGATCTTTGATAAATTACATAATCATTCTGTTATCAGTAGAATGGAAGTAATAATAGTATTATGCATTTGTTTTGAGGATTAAATAATTAAAATAAAACACTGAGTTAAGTGTTCCATTGTGTTAATTGCTACATCATTGTGTTGTTTTGAAGATTCAGTGAAGAGATACCTAAAAAATTCTCAGCATAGTGCCTGGTAAACCACATAACAAGGTTAATCAATTCATTATTATTATTTTTTCTTTTTGCCTTTTCTAGGGCCACACTCACATCATATGGAGGTTCCCAGGCTAGGGGTCTAATAGGAGCTGTAGCTGCTGGCCTATGCCAGAGCGATAGCAACATGGGACCCGAGCCACATCTGCGACCTACACCACAGCTCACAACAACGCTGGATCCTTAACCCACTGAGCAAGACCAGGGATCGAACATGCAACCTCATGGTTCCAAGTCGGATTCATTAAACACTGAGCCACGACAGGAACTCCTTCGATTCATTATTGTTAGAAATGAAAAATCTTGATATAGACTCTCCTTTGACAACTTATTCCTTATATTCTTTCATTTGAAACATTTTATTATTAACTGAAAGTTAATAGCTAATGTATCATGGCCATAAGGGAAGACCTTTTTTCCCCCAGGCACCAAAGAATGGGTTATTAACATCCAACATTCAGGTCTATAAGCAGGAAACTCAGATATTAGCAAGTTTCCTCTCCAAGGAAAAGGCTAATTTTGAAACAAGATTATATACCATGCATTTTGAGTGGGGATATCTCCATCTGTATTTGGGGTTCATGTATTCTTCATACAGATGACTACGACCAACAACCATATACTGAAAAAAATCCTCAGATTCTAGATTTACTATATTGGTGGGGGATAGCACTGTTTTATCATACACTTGAGGAATGTAATTTAAGGATTTTTCCATATCACCTCTATGCTTAATTATCAATTATCAAATTTCTTACAAATTATACAAAGTAAAGTCTGAATCAGAGAAACATTTATATATATACTTATTTTTATTTAACCCAGAAAAATTAGGGCATGTCTTTCACTAGGTTGTTATTCCTAGGAATCCAAATGTTAACAGCTTACTTGAAAGACAAACACGGCCAAGTAAATTTGGGTTTCTAGAGTTAAAAAAACTATTACATTAAGACTCATGATTGAGTTCACACTATGTCTCTAATGCAAGCACACATTTCAATGTCACTGTCTGCCACCTTACAATAACAGAAAACATCTGTATAATGGCCTATAACATTACACGGTGCATTACAATTAGAAATGTGCTGAAGTAGTGGATTGGGGGTTTATTTATGGTCCATGAAATAAAAGATTCTATGAGTTTCTCATGAAAACTTAATAGTTCAAGGAAATAAAATATATGAGTGCAATGATTACATTTTAAATGATATTATCACTAGAGAAACTTAGAACAGCCAAAAAGTTGAAATATTAGTGTGGAAAGAAACTCATTACTAGTTGGCTGGAAGTCTTTATTATTGGAGAAGCAAAGAATGACAGAGAATTATGAAAAACTCATCATGGCTTCTAGGTTAATATAATTTCTATAACTGAGTAAAATGTCTCTTAATTGCTCATAAAATCAAGTCTCTGAAAGTTATGATGAGAGAAAAGAGATTTAAAAACCTTTATTTATTTATTTTTTAAAGAACAGAAAATTATCTTTTGCCATGTTGCCATAAAAACTGGCAAGTTTGAATAGTAGCAATTCATGAACTGTTTCTAATAGGAGTCAAAGTTACCCCACAAAAAAAATCTCCATATGTGAGAGCAAATAATTACAGTTCATGAACAACATGTACTTCATTTCCAGATTACAGGTAATTGTATACACATTTAAATTTGTTTATTTTGCATGCATAATCTCATATTCATGAAGCTAATTTAATCATTTGTACTTGATGTGTGGGAAAAATTATGGTATCTAATCATGCTCCCAGATTTCTCAAAGTTTTGCCCTCCTGTTGGAAAAATGTGTCATATCAGATAAAAAAGCTTTCATTTAACTTGCAGTAATATTTAAAAACAAAAGAACAGCAATAGTCAATGACTTTTTTGAGGTGATATGGTACTTGCATTTATTATAGAAAAATCCAATAGATTTTTATTACATTTGGAAATTTGCCATGAACTTCTATTATTGTATCCATAGAAATCTATTCTATTTAATGTCCTAAAGGCTAGATTTGTAAAACTAACCTATATTCTTTTTTCTTAATTGCACTAAAAAATCAAAATTAAAAGGTCTACTCTTTCTGATGTTAGAAGACTCTCCCCTATTAACATGTTTTAAAATACAAATTTATAGAGTGAGACTGTTTTGAAATTCAGATCTTTTTGGTTGTTTTGTACTCATGATAGTTCAAAACATTTCCACAGGAGACTTATATGGTATTTTAGTACTGATTGCTGACTGGTTTTCAGAATGAGTTCAGGTTTCCTCCAATCTAACCTAAAAGACACAGGAATTCTGGTAGTCCCTCCATTAAACATGCATCATTTGTGATGATTTTCCACATGATTATCCCAAATAGCCATGGAAGAGCACAGAGCTGTCAATCAACATACAATGGAAAGGCGTCAATGCTATAGTACTATCCACTGGTGATGAAGACTACACTGTCCATTTGCCTTGTAATGTGCAAGGATATGTAATCATCGTGTTATTACAGTCTTTATTTCAAAGAGAATGGTAAGGCTACAGAAAAGTATCTGGATTTGGATATATAGCTCAAGAAAAAATACTTTTTTTATTACTTAAAAATATTTTAAAGGGATATTGCTGGACAAATAGTGGATTTAAACTAGCCAAGCAATAACTTGAATTTTTAAGCTTTTTTATTTTTTGGGTTGGATATCATAAACAAAATATTATTTTATGTCACTGTGGACTTCTGGATTAATTAAATGGGGGAGAATCATCTCTCTGATATTCAGAACAAAGAAAAGAAAAAGGGAGAAATATGAAAGGATGGACTAGGAAAAAATGAAAGGAGGAGGACATTAGAATTAATTACTTCAAGATCACTTAAGAGAGCATGTAGGAAACATATGCTGCAAAAATCTCATAGCACTGTTAATCTAATACTTACCAATGTCTGCAGGAAATGTGTTAATGTATGAGAAATTAGCCAATCACTGTCCCACATCATGTGAGGCAGTAGCCTTAGGCAAGGTCTTCTAGGGACCCTATGCCTGTAGTTAAAAGAAGATGTCTTTTACACTAAAATACTAGTGGATTGGAGGTTAAAAAAATTACAACTGTTTTATGATAATAAACTTTCAGTAAATGTTTCAAGGGTCAATGATTCATTGATTCATTCCTATGCTTAAGATATCTAATACCTACTCTTAGGTCTAAATTTCCTCATAACATTTTGAAATCTCTCCTCAGACTTGTAAAATGCTTCATCATTTGCACTGTTAAACACACAACTGGAAAAAAAAAAGCATCAATACATGTAATTCAGATGATAAAAATGATAGCCAAGAATGAGTTGACACACAACTTTTAAATATTAGGTAAATTAGATCATTCTATTCAAAATTCAACCTGCCTTATTTCCTCCCTACTTACATTTCTGATTTGTTATCCTGCTATAATTTTTATACAAAAATTAGTCTACTTTATGGGTTTCTGTTTGTCTTTTCAGATAGAATGTATACCCCTAAAGTTTTTATGTGTGCAATGACGGATGGGTTGTATGTAGAGACAGAGTGACTCAGTGTTTCATAGAATCAGCTTATAGTGAGCAGAGTGCTAACACTGGGTATACCATGCCTTTTTAATATATATATTTGTCTTTTTGCTATTTCTTTGGGCCGCTCCTGCGGCATATGGATGTTCCCAGGCTAGGGGTTGAATCGGAGCTGTAGCCACCGGCCTACACCAGAGCCACAGCAACGCGGGATCCGAGCCGCGTCTGCAACCTACACCATAGCTCACGGCAACGCTGGATCGTTAACCCACTAAGCAAGGGCAGGGACCGAACCTGCAACCTCATGGTTCCTAGTCGGATTCGTTAACCACTGCGCCATGACGGGAACTCCTAATATTATTTCTTAATGAGATTTAGCTACCCTTCAGTATACAATATATCATAAATTTATTCTCTAAAATTTTATTTTTCAAAATGTGAACGTATCTGTTTCAACATAGGTCACCATTGTGCTTTCAGCTCCAACACGGTGCCTGATATAATAGTTTCTCAACAAATACTTAATGAAATGAATAAATAAAATACTATAGTAAGACTATCAAAAGGCAGCATAGGATTGATTAAAGAAAACTCTTAAGAAGTGAGTTTAACAATTCATAGAAAAGAAAAATAAGAGTGGTTTAGAAAACCCTCAAGAGAGAAGGAAAATTTTTCAAGAGTAAGTGTTCAATATAATTTTACTTGTCTTTCTTCTGGTGTTCTCACTATAGGGGCTTGGGTTGCTGCTGTAGCACAGGTTTGATTCTTGGCCAGGGAATTTCCACAGATTATGGGCATGGCCAAAAAAACAAAACAAAAAATACTTTACATATCCTTCTGTAATTTTTTGGCCTTATCCCTAAATAACTTGAACTATTTTTTTTTACCAAGAATTTTTCTTTAATTGATCCAAATTTTTATTGAAGTAAACCTAGAAAATCAGTTTTGTGAATAGAGGATGATATCAGTTCTTATTTAATATAAGTTAAGAGTAGAGTAGGCATATATGGTAGAGTAAAATAGGCATACATGCATCCACTAAGTTCTAGCTAGACAGTCCTGAGCTTGATGCAGATTATCAAGTGTTAGATATATGTTAAAAATAAGCTAAGGTCAACAACAAGGTCCTATTGTATACCACAGGGAACCATATTCAATATCCTGAGATAAATCATAATGGAAAAGAATATGAAAAAGTGTATACACACACATATGTAATTGAATCACTTTGTTGTATAGCAGAAATTAACAACATTGTAAATCAACGATACTTCAATAAAAAGTAAGCTGAGGTAAAATTTGATATTAGTTAGAAAGACTGAAAAGAGAATCATGCTGTGAGTGAATGCTCAATAATTTCAGTTCTTGTACCACAGATAAGCACCTCCTGGACAACCTCAAATCACCTTCCATTCCACAGAAGTTTGCATGCCCACACTTCAGAATGAGATTGTCAAGTACCATGCAAAGATGAAGAAGAGGATGAAATATTTACTGACATCCTATTATATGTTAAAATTCTGCAAAGTAATGAACACTTGTTCTATAATCCTTCTCTGACTCCACAGTATCTCTTCATGTATGTAACATGTCTACAGAGTGTCTGAAACTAAATATGATAGAAACAGTGGGTCAAAAATTATTTTTTATATTTTATCTCCCAATTTTACCTCTATTGTTTAACAGATTGTATAATCACGTGGTACAAAATTAAAAATCCAAGTGTTTTCCATGAATGCCATTCCACAACTGCATATAATAAAATTCTCCCTTCTGTCCCTGTCTCCCAGTCATTCAATTTGCCCCCAAATATTAGCAACAATTTTCAACAGATGGCAGCTTACAGTATACATTGTTCTATAAATTGCTTTCTTCACTGAACAATAGATCTTAAAAATACTCTCAGAGGAAAAAGAAAATTTAGTTAAGGAAAGTGTTTTAGTCAAGGTAAGACAGGCTACTTAATGACAAAGAAACCCCCCATAATTGTTGGCTTAAAGAACAAAGAAGTCATTTCTCATTCAGAACAGTCCAAATTGAGCCTTCCTAGTGAAATAGTAGCTCTATGCCACAGAGACTGGCAGTAACTATGCCACACATGACTTCTAAGGTCATCCTGATCATTTGCATTCTAGAAGAGTAGTGGGCAAAGAATGAAAGCCAAGGTTCAAAGCTTTTCTCTTAATCAAAAAATAAAACAGAGATTGCAAATATCCTTTCCATTCACATGCTATTGATTGAGGTTAAACACTTGACCACAGCTAACACAAAGAAAAGGTGGGAAAAGCAATCCCAGATGGCCCAGTTTTAACTCTATTAGTATGTTAGGAGTAAGAATGGATTTCACATAGCTACTATGTTAGGAGTAAGAATGGATTTTGAATAGCTAGCAAGATACATATGTATGTTTATTGAATAAACAAAGAAAATTCACCCACAATTTTAGAAATATTAAAACTATTTCTATAATACCTTAGATATATTTTAGGTAAGGTTAATTGAGATTAATCTGAAAAGTTTTAACAAGGGTACACAGTAGGGTAATGCCCATCATGATTATGATATTAAGCATATCAATCATCCAAAAATATCCATTTCCCTCTTGTACTCACTCCTCTCTCACTTGACCCCTATCCCTTAAAAAAATATATATAATTTCTGTTACTATAGTTTGGCATTTAAAAAATTTATTACAATGGGATTGTGTAACATCTTACCTTAGTGTCTAGCTTTTTTCACTCAGAAAAATGCTTTAGATTTTTCATCCATGTTTTATAATATCTAATAAATTTGTTTCTTTTTATTGCTGGGTAAGATTTACTATGATTTTTTATCCATTTACCAGTTGAGCTTTTGAGTTTTTCCCAATATTTGTTGTTACTGTTATTGTGGCAAGAATATTTAATACACAATCTAGCCTCTTAACAAAATTTTATTATTATTATTATTTTTGGTCTTCTTAGGGCTGCACCCATGGCATATGGAGGCTCCCAGGCTAGCGGTCTAATCAGAGTTGCAGCTGCCAGCCAACACCAGAGCCACAGCAACACCAGATCCAATCCATGTCTGCGACCTACACCACAGCTCATGGCAATGCGGGATCCTTAACCCACTGGGCAAGGCCAGGGATCGAACCCACAACCTCATGGCTCCTAGTCGGATTTGTTTCTACTACACCACAATGGGATCTCCCATAGCCTCTTAACAAAATTTTAAGTGTATAATACAGTACAGTTAAAACTATAGTCATGATGTTATATAGCAGGTCTCTGGAATTTATTCATCTTACATAACTGAAAATTTCTATCCCATGAGCAGCAACTACATAATCTCTCCTTCCCCCTGCCAGCCTCCAGAAACCACCATCCTACTCTCTGCTTCTATGATTTGACAATTTTTGATCCCTCATATAAGCAAAAACATGCCATGTTTATGCTTCTGTGACTGGCTTATTTTACTTAGCCTAATCCCCTCAAGTTTCATCCACGGTGTCCCATATGGTAGGATTGTTTAAAGTTTTTGATATTCTGAACAAAGCTGCTGGGAAAATCTGAATATTGAGTGTTTTGTGACATGTTTTCACTTCCTTTGGGTAAATATCTAAGATGGTGATTTTTTGGTCATATGATAAGTATGTGTTTACTTTTTAAAACTGCTAAGCTCTTTTGAAAATGGCTCTTATGTGTTTTAATACTATTATCAATATGTGAGAGTTTCAGTTGCTCCACATCCTTATCAACACTTATTTTGCCCACCTTTTAAAAATTTAGAAATTTTAGTGGATGTGTAATGATGGCAGTTTTAATTTCCTTTTCCTTGATTACTAATAACATTCAGCATTTTCTGATGTGCTTATTTGCCATTAGGATATCTTCTTTGATAAAGTGACACTTCAAATCTTATGTCCTCTTTTAATTTTTAGAAGATAAATTTTTAAGTGTAAAAATATATTGTTTATACCAACTATTGCTAGGATATTAAATCCTCTTGAAATTCAGTATTAAGGGCAAGATCCCATATTAATGTAAAAACAAATTCTGGCTAAAATTTGGACATTCTAATAACTTAGGACATAAAATAATACTTACATAGTAATGACAAGGTAGAATATATTTGGAAATACAACATACCAAAATGTATGGAATGTAATAAAAGCAGTTCTAAGGGAGAAGTTCACAGTGATAAAGCCTACATTAAAAAGAGAAAGGGAGGCGGAGCAAGATGGCGGAGTAAGAGGTCGCACACACCTTCTCCCACAAACACATTAAAAAAAACCACATCTACATGTAAAACTACTAGCACAGAACATCAACTGAATGCTGGCAGAAGAACTTAAACCTCCAAAAAGGGCAATACACCATTGACGTAACTGGGTAGAACAAAAAAAAAAGAGGGAAAAGAAATCAGGTTGGGACTAGCATCCCCAAGAGGGAGCCATGAAGGAAAAAAGAAACTAACTAATGAAAGATCGGCTGAGTTGGCTGGACCTCAAAGTCATGGAGAAAAGCATGGCAGCTGGACTGAGAACAGCAAAGCAGAGTGGGCGCCACAAAGACCATCTGAACCAATTGTCCAGACACCACAGCCTTAGACACCCAGGCAGGGACTGGGCGCTGAGACTCAGGCTTTGGAGGTCAGTCCCTGGAAGAGAATTGGGGATGGCATGAGGGGCTAAGGAACGGTGCACCACAGGCTAAGGAGGGGAATGCCACTGCAGAGGGAACCTGGGAGAAGGTCCATGCCTGCAGGAGAGGCAAGGTGCCATTGCTGGGCAGGGGAGAGGGGGAACAGTGGGCCGCCATAGAAAACTCCCTGCTCTGGAGTATGAACATCCCCACGGGCTTAGAGGGTGGGGTAGCTCTGCAGAGGCTACAGGTGACAAGAAGCCTCTTGCTCATTTAGGGGAGATTAGGTGTTGTGCAGACTACCAGTGGCCAGGAAACTATTGTGTGGGCTAAGGGCATAAGAGGGCTAAGTGCAACATGGTGCCTCTTGCACGATCTACAGGTGGCAGGGACAGAATGTGGCGGTGGTCTCAGAGGCCAGAAGGAGGCGTGTCTTGCCACCACTGGGGGTCTGTGAGTGGGCTCCACCAGTGACCCCAGAAACCTCAGGGGTTGACAAAAAAGAAAAAAAAGGGCGTTGCAACCAAACACTATATACTGTTGCTCTCACTCCCCTGGGAACACACTCATCCTGCAGCTGCCACTGCCAAGCACTCTGGGTGACACCCAGACACTTGATCACTGTCCCTCCCCAACACCCTACAACTAGGAGCAACTGGTGTAGCACCTCCTGCATGGGCTAAGTGGGACAGGGTGCTTCTTGCATGGTCTGCAGACAGTAGGGGCAAACCGCTGCAGTTACCCCTGATTCCAGAGGTGGGCATGGCCCACTGCCATTGGAGATATTTGAACAAAAATCACTTGCAGCCCCATTCACCTCAAGGGCACCACAGAGAAGGCCATTGTGACTGAATACTACCTGTTGGTGCTCTTGCACCCCCAGGAACATACCCACCCTGCTGTTGCCACTGCCAAACGTTTCTGGCAGTACCCACATGCCTGATCTCTGTCACTTCCCAGGATACTGCAACTAGGAGCACCCTTTACAACACCTCATATGTGGGCTAAGTGAGACAGGTTTCTTCATGCATGGTCTACAGGTGCAGGGACAAACCACTGCAGTTATCACTGACTCTAGAGATAGTCATGGCCTTCTCCCAATAGTGGTCCCTGAACAGGCACCACCTGCAGTTCCAATCACCTCAGAAGAGGGCATTGTAATCAAACACAAGCTGTTGTTGCTCTCACTCCTCTGGGAACTCACGCACCCTGCTGTTGCTGCTGCCAAATGCTCTGGTCACCTTGAAGATCTGCCCAGAGCTTATTACCACTTCCCAGGGCCCTGCAACTAAGCATAGACTGTGGCACCTTCCTGCAAGTCCTTGCTGCTATTGAGAGCCCAATGACCAGGCACTGACTGCTGGCCCTACCCATTGCCTCCTTCTCCCTGAAAACAGACTGAGCATCCTGGGAACAACAGACTGCTCACACCAAAGAAAGAGACAGCAAATATTCAAACTCCCACACCAAAAATAAATAGCAACCCCCCAAAAAATACAAAGGGGCATTCTTGCATAGAAGTAGCCATACAAGACTACAGTTTGGCTTCCCCAAATTCACAGAAAAAGAAAAACACAAGCAAGATGAAGAAGCACAGAAACGATTTGCAGTTAAAGGAACAGGAGAATTCACCTAAAGCAGTCAACAATGTAATAGACCTCTGCAGTCTGACAGACATTAAGTTCAAAAGGGAGGTATTGAAAATAATGAAGGAATTAAGATATAATATTAACTGTAATGCAGATCCTTTAGAAAGGAACTAGAAAATATAAGGAGGAGCCAAGAAAAACTAGAAAATTCATTAGCAAAGATACAAACTGAGCTTAAGGCAATAAAGTGTAGAATGAATAATGCAGAGGAACGAATTAGTGATGTGGAAGATAAAATGATGGAAATCACCCAAGCAGGACAGCAGACAGAATAACAAGTGAAAAAACATGAAAGCAATATGAGATCTATGGGAAAACATAAAGCAGGCCAATCTATGCATAATAGCAATTCCAGAAGGAAAAGAAGAAGAAAAGGATTGAAAATATATTTGAAGAAATTATGGCTGAAAACTTTCCAAATCTAAAGGATACTGATATCAAGATACAGGAATCACAGTGGGCCCCAAACAACTGAACCCAAACAGGCCCACACCAAAATATGTTATAAAAAAATGGCAAAAAGTTAAAGAGAAGATTCTAAAGGCAGCAAGAGAAAAGCAAAACATTAATTTTAAGGGAACCCCCATAAGGCTATCAGCTGATTTTGTTACGGAAACACTACAGGCCAGAAGGGAGTGGCAAGATATATTTAAAATGCTGAAAGGAAAAAAATTGCAACCTTGAATACTCTATCTAGCAAGAATATCATTTAAATTAGAAGGGGAAATAAAGAATTTCTCCAACAAACAAAAGCTAAAGAGTACAGCAACACTAAACCCATTCTAAAAGAAATACTGAAAGGGCTTCTCTAAATTAAAAAAAAAAAGGAGAGAAAAAAGAAAAAAGGAAGAATTAGGACAGAGGAAACCACAATCAGAGAGCAATCACTTAAATAAGCCAGCATAAAGATATAAACATGAACATGCTAAAAAAAAAAGAGACATCAAAATCAGACAATGTGGGCAAAGGAAGTAGAAAATACAGATTCTTTTATTTATTTTAATGATGTATTTGATCCTATACAACTATCAGGTAAAAGCAAGCACATATACAAAGGGCTTAATGTGCTTAAAAAACAGGGCAACCACAAATCAAAACCAAACATTACATTCACAAAAACTGAAAAGTACTGAAGCATAAAATAAACGGAAACCATCCAACCCAAAAAATGAAGAAAAGGGAAACATAGAAGAAAACAAGCTTTAAAATCGCATTAAATATGTATCTATCAATAATCACCTTAAATGTCAATGGACTAAATGCTACAATCAAAAGACAGAGTGGCATATTGGATAAAAAAGCAAAACCCTTCAATCTGCTGCCTAGAAGAAATTCACCTTAGAGCAAAGGACACATATAGATTGAAAGTGAGGGGATGGAGAAAGATATTTCATGCCAATGGACAAGGCAGGAAAACAGGAGTTGCAACACTCATATCGGACAAAATAGACTTTAAAATGAAATCCATTAAGGAGTTCCCATTGGGGTGCAGTGGTTAACGAATCTGACTAGGAACCATGAGGTTGTGGGTTCGATCCCTGCCCTTGCTCAGTGGGTTAAGGATCTGGCGTTGCCATGAGCTGTGGTGTAGCTTGCATACGTAGCTCAGATCCTGCATTGCTGTGGCTCTGGTGTAGGCCGGTGGGTACAGCTCTGATTAGACCCTTAGCCTGGGAATTACCATATTCCATGGGAGCAGCCCTAGAAAAGGCAAAAAGATAAAAAAATAAAAAAAATAAAACAAAGGCCATTAAGAAAGACAAGAAGGACACTATTTAATGGTTAAAGGATCCATTCAAGAATAGGATATTACAATAGTCAATATATATGCCCCTAATATAGGAGCACCTAGATACTTACAACAAATACTAACAGACATAAAAGGATAAATCAATGGGAATACAATCATAGTAGGAGACGTTAACACCCCACTCACAACAATGGACAGATCCTCTAGACAGAAAACCAATAAAGCAACAGAGATCCTAAAGGACACAATAGAAAAGTTAGACTTAGTTGACATTTTCAGGACATTACATCCAAAAAAATCAGAATATACATTCTTCTCAAGTGCACATGGATAATTCTCAAAAACTGATCACATTCTGGGGCACAAAGCTAACCTCAACAAATTTAAGAATATAGAAATTATTTCAAGTATCTTCTCTGACCACAATGCCATGAAACTAGAAGTCAACCATAGGAAAAGAAATGAGAAAAAACCTACTACATAGAGACTAAACAACATGCTACTAAAAAACCAATGGGTTAATGAGGAAATCAATAAGGAAATTAAAAAATACCTTGAGACAAATGATAATGAAAACACATCCACTCAAAATCTATGGGATGCTGCAAAAGCAGTGCTCAGAGGGAAATTCATAGCAATACAGGCCTTCTTCAATAAAGAAGAAAAATGTCAAATTGACAACTTAACCCAACACCTAAATGAGTTAGAAAAAGAAGAACAAAAAAGACCTAAAGTCAGCAGAAGTAAGGAAATCATAAAGATCGAAGTGGAAATAAATAAAATAGAGATTTTTTTAAAAAAAATAGAAGGAATCAATAAAACCCAGAGCTTGTTCTTTGTAAAGGCAAACAAAATTGACAAACCTCTGGCTAGACTCACCAAGAAGACGAGAGAAAAAACCCAAATAAACAAAATCAGAAATGAAAAAGGAGAAGTCAGAACAGATACTATGGAAATACAAATAACCGTGAGAGAATACTATGAACAACTGTATGCTAACAAATTTGACAATCTGGAAGAAATGGACAACTTTCTAGAGACTCACAGCCTGCCAAAACAGAATCAAGAAGAAATGAAACTGAATACATCATAAAAACATTTCCTACAAATAAAAGTCCAGGACCAGACGGCTTCACAGGTGAAATCTACCAAACATACAAAGAGGAAATAATACCCATCCTCCTTAAACTTTTTCAAAAGGTTGAAGAAGAAGGAACACTCCCAAAGACATTTTATGATGCCATCACCACCCTAATTCCAAAACCAGACAAAGAGACCACCAAAAAAGAAAACTATTGGCCAATATCATTGATGAATATAGATGCAAAAATTCTCAACAAAATATTAGCCATCCGAATCCAACAACATATGAAAAAGATCATACACCACGACCAGGTGGGATTCATCCCAGGGGCACAAGGATGGTTCAACATATGCAAATCCTTCAATGTCATACACCACATTAACAAAAGAAAAGTAAAAAACCACATGATCACCTCAATAGATGCATAAAAAGCATTTGACAAAGTCCAACAGCCATTCATGATAAAAACTTACCAAAGTGGGTATAGAGGGGACATACCTTAACATAATCAAAGCCATTTATGACAAACTGACAGAAAATATAATACTCAATGGAGAAAAGCTGAAAGCCTTTCCACTAGAATCTGGAACAAGACAAGGATGCCCACTCTCACCACTGCTACTCAACATAGTACTATAAGTCCTAGCCAGAGCAATCAGACAAACAAAAGAAATAAAGTGTACCCAAATAGGAAGAAAAGAGGTAAAACTGTCACTGTATGCAGATGACATGATACTATATATAGAAAATCCTAAGGACTCAAACCAAAAATTACTTGAACTGATCAGCAAATTCAGCAAAGTAGCAAGATATAAGATTAATATTCAGAAATCAGTCACTTTTCTGTATACTAGCAATGAAATATTAGAAAAGGTATACAAAAATACAATACCTTTTCAAATTGCACTCCAAAAAATTAAGTACCTGGGAATAAACCTGACCAAGGAGGTAAAAGACTTATATGCTGAGAACTATGAAACATTAATGAAGGAAATTAAAGAATATGTAAAGATATGGAAAGTTATTCCATGCTCCTGGGTTGGAAAAATTAGTATTGTAAAAATGGCCATACTACACAAAGCGATCTACAGATTCAGTGCAATCCCTATCAAATTACCCATGACATTTTTCACAGAACTAGAACAAACAGTCCAAAAATTTATATGGAACCAGAAAAGACCTAGGATTGCCAAAGTAATTCTGAGGAACAAAAACCAAGCAGGAGGCATAACTCTCCCTGACTTTAAGCAATATTACAAAGCCACAGTCATCAAAACAGTGTGGTACTGGTACCAAAACAGGCCTACAGACCAATGGAAGAGAAGAGAGAACCCAGAAATAAACCCAAACACCTTTGGTCAATTAATCTTTGACAAAGGAAGCAAGAACATAAAATGGGAAAAAGACAGTCTTTTAAGCAAATGGTGCTGGGAAACCTAGACAGCTGCATGTAAATCAGTGAAACTAGAACACACCCACAACACCATGCACATAAACTCATAATGGCTTAAAGACAGATATAAGACAAGACACCACCAAACTCCTGGAAGATAACATAGGCAAAACATTTTTCTGACATAAACCTTATGAATATTTTCTCAGATCAGTCTCCCGAAGCAACAGAAATAAGAACAAAAATAAACCAATTGGACCTAATCAAACTGACAAGCTTTTGCACAGCAAAGGAAACCAAAAAAAACAAAAAAGACAACTTATGGAATGGGAGAAAATAGTTTCAAATGATGCAACCGACAAGGGCTTTATCTATAGAATACACAAGCAACTTATACAACTCAACAGCAAAAAAACCCAACAACTCAACAGAAGAATGGGCAAAAGACCTGCATAGACATTTTTCCAAGGAAGATGTGCAGATGGCCAATGAGCACATGATAAAATGCTCATCATCCCTGATTATTAGAGAAATGCAAATCAAAACTACCATGAGATACCACCTCACACCAGGCATAATGGCCATCATAAATAAGTCCACAAATAGCAAATGCTGGAGAGGGTGTGGAGAAAAGGGAACCCTCCTGCACTGCTGGTGGGAATGTAAGCTGGTACCACCACTATGGAGAACAGTATGGAGGTATCTTAGAAATCTATGCTTAGAACTACCATATGACCCAGCAACCCCACTCGTGGGCATGTATCCAGACAAAACTTTCCTTAAAAAGACACATGCACACGCATGTTCACTGCAGCTCTATTCACAATAACCAAGGCATGGAAACAACCCAAATGTCCATTGACAGATGATTGGATTAGGAAGATGTGGTAGATATACACAATGGAATACTACTCAACCATAAAAAAGAACAAAATAATGCCATTTGCAGCAACATGGATGGAACTAGAGACTCTCATACTGAGTGAAGTAAGTCAGAAAGAGAAAGACAAATACCATATGATATCACTTATATCTGGAATCTAATGTAGGGCACAAATGAACCTTTCCACAAAAAAGGAAATCATTGACTTGGAGAATAGACTTGTGGTTGCCAAGGGGGAGGAGGAGGGAGTGGGGTGATAGGGGAGCTTGGGGTTGATACAAACTATTGCCTTAGGAATGGATTAGCAATGAGATCCTGCTGTGTAGCACTGGGAACTATGTCTAGTCACTTATGATGGAGCATGATAATGTGAGAAAAAAGAATGTATACATGTATGTGTAACTGGGTCACCATGCTGTACAGTAGAAAAAAAATTGTATTTGGGAAATAACTATTAAAAAAATAAAAAGAATTAAAAAAATGAATAAAAATAAAAATGAAAACAAAAAAGAAAAGAAAAGAGAAAAATCTCAAACAACCTAAATTAAACCTCAAGGAACTAGAAGAAAAGAAAGAACTAAACCCAAAATTAGTAGAAGGAAGGAAATAAATGAAATAAATAATTAAAATATATTAGAGAACATTAATGAGACTAAGATCTTGTCTTCTTTTTTGAAAAGAAAAATAAAACAGATAAACCTTTAGTTAAACTTGCCAAAAAAAGCTAGGACTCAAATAAATAAAATTAGAAATAAAAGAGGATACATTACAACTAATAGACACAAATACAAGAGATCAGAAGAGACTACTATGAATATGAAATGCCAACAAATTTTTAAACTTAGAAGAAATGGCTGAATTCCCAGAAACATACAACTTACAGAGACTAGATCATGAAGAAATAAACATCTGAACAGACTAATCACTAGTAAGGAGATTAAAACATTCCAAGAAAGAAAAGCCCGAGACCCAATGATTCCACTCATCAATTTACCAAACATTTAAAAAGAATTAATACCAATTGTTATTAACTCTTCAAAAAGAAAAAGAGGAGGAAATACTCCCAAACTCATCTACAAGGCCAGCATTATTCTGATACTAAAACTAGACAAGGACACTACAAGATGACAAAGTTACAGACCAATATCCCTGATGAACATAGAGGCAAAAATCTCTAACAAAATTCTAGCAAACCAAATTTAACAATACATTCAAAGCATTATATACTATGATCAGGTGTGACCCATTCTAGGGATGCAAGGATGGTTTGATGTCTGCAAAATCAGTGTGAGATAGGACCTTAATAAATGAAGGATAAAAATTATATGATCTCAATAAATGCAAAAAGAAGCATATGACAAAACTTGACACTGATTCATGATTTAAAAAAAAACTCTCAATAAACTAGCTATAGAGAAAACATACCTCAGCATAATAAAAACCATATGTGACACACAGCTAACATCATACTCAATGATTAAAAAAATGAAAGCTTCTCCTCAGATGAGTTAATGCATGCCCCCACCACCACTTTTGTTCAACATAGTACAGAATGTCCCAGCCAGAGAAATTAGGCAAGGTAAAGAAATAAAACCATCCAAATCAGAAAGGAAGGATAAAACCAATATTTGAAGATGATATATTATATAAAGAAAATCCTGAACACTACACCAAAACATTGTTAGAAATAATAAAAAAATTCAGTAAAAGTGCAGGACACAAAAATCAATATATAAAAATCAGTTGTGTTTCAAAGTGGAATCTAAAAATTAAAACAAACTAGTGAATATAACAATAAACACACATATATAAAAAACAAACTAGTGAATATAACAATAAACACACATATATAAAAAACAAACTAGTGGTTACCAGTGTGGAAAGGAAAGGGAGAAGGGGCAAGATAGAGGTAGGAGATTTAGGTGTAACTGACTATGTATAAGATTTAAAAAGCAACAAGGGTATATTGTACAACACAGGGAACACAGCCAATATTTTATAATAACTACGAATGGATGAAAATCTATAAAATTTCTGAATCACTATATTGTACACCTGAAACTAATATATATAGTTAATCAAATATAACTCAAAAAAAAATAGGAGGTATGAGAGAGCTAAGAGTGCATGTGTTGCCCAACTCTTAAAACTAAGAAGTGCTGGTTACCACTACTGACTTCTGCTGCAACCAGGACTTACTCCAGAAAAGAAAAAAAAAAAACTCAGTTGTTTTATACCCACTAAAACTATCAGACAAAACTTCATTTACAATTACATCAAAGAGAATAATATATCTAAGAATATTAACCAAGGAGATGAAAGACCTGTACACTGAAAACTATAAGACACCAATGAAAGAAACTAAAGATGACACATATGAAAAGACATCTACCCTCATAGATTGGGATAATTAATATTGTTAAAATGTTCATAATACCTAAAGAAATATACAAAGTGAATGCAGTCCCTATCAAAATTACAATGGTATTTTTCACAGAAATAGAACAACCCTAAATTTTGTATGGAATCAAAAAAAGTCCTCAAATATCCAAATCAATCTTGAGAAAGAATAAAGCTGGAGATGTTATGCTCTGTGATTTCAAACTATGTTACAAGGCTATAATAGAGGAGTATGGTATTGGCATAAAAACAGACACCTATATCAATGGAACAGAATAGAGAAACCAGAACTAAATTCATGCTCATAAGGTCAATTAATCTACCCCAGAGTCGCCAAGAGTGTACAAGGGGAAATACATCATCCCTTTAATAAATTGTTTTGGAAAAAATTGGGCAACAACATGCAGATAAATCTGGATTCCTATCTTACACTATAAACAAATATCAACTCAAAATGCATGAAAGACTTGAACATAAGACCTTAAACTATAAAACAAACACAACTGCATCAAACTAAATAGCTGCTACACAGCAAAGTAAACAATCAACAACATAAAAATGCAACCTATGAAATGGGAGAAAACATTTTCAAATCATATATATGATTAGGGGATAATATCCAATATATATAAAGAGTTCATATAACTCAATGGCAAATGAAATCAAACAATCCAATTAAAAAATTGGCAGAGGACCCAAATAGACATTTTTCTAAGAAAGACATAAAACAGTAAACAGGTACAAGAAAAGATGCTCAACATTACCAATCATTAGGAAAAAGCAAATCAGAACCAGAGTGAGGTATCAAACAGCTGTAGAACTGCTATAATCAAAAGACAAGGTAACAAGCATTGATGATGATGTAGAGAAAATGAAACTTTTGTATGCCATTGCTGGGAATGTAAATTGATTCAGCCACTATAGAAAACATATAGAGGTTTTTCTAGAAGTTAAAAATAGAACTACCATACTACCCAGCAATCTCACTTCTGGTTATACAACCAAAGGAAATGAAATCAGTATCATGAAATAATAACTTCACTCCATGTCTGTTGTGGTATTACTAATAAAAACCAAGATATGGAAAGACCTAAGTACCTATCAACACATGACAGATAATGAATATATATATGCATGTTTATATATAATATATATAATATGTATATGTGCCTATGTAATATGTATATATGATATATATGCACACATGCACAAATATATATAGTATCTTCTATATGCAATAGAATATTACTCAGCTATGAGAAAGAAATTTTGTCATTTGCCATAACATGAGTAGAACTTGAGTGCATTATGTTAAGTAAAATAAATCAGACAGGAAAAGCCAAATACTGCAAGGTATGTTTTATAGTATAAAAAAGTCAAACTCTTAGAAATAGTAGAAAAGTTGTTGTAGATGGGTAGGTGAAATTGGGAGAAGCTAGTAAAATGGCACAAATTTTCAACTATTAAGATGAATAAGATGGATATGAATCTAATGTAAAACATGGTGATTGTAGTTAACATTCTAAAATTTTTAAAGTATAACTTAAATGTTCCCACCAAAAAAGAGAAAGATAAATATGTGATGGATGTGTTAATTAACTAAATTTTGAGAATCTTTCACAAGGTATATGTGCATTAAATCACACAATGTACAGTTTAAATACCTTATAATTTTGTCAATATAGCATAGTAAATACTAAAAAGGGTTTGTTATATGTCAAACATAGTTAAATATCACTAATTGCTAAGCTTTGGTAATGCTCTTTTCACTATGATGCTAAGGATTTTTTTAAATTTTTAAAAATGATTTTTACTTTTTCCATTACAGTTGGTTTACAGTGTTCTGTCAATTTTCTACTGTACAGCAAATTGACCCAGTCACACTAATATCTATATATTCTTTTTCTAATATTATCCTTCATCATGCTCCATCATAAGTGACTAGATATAGTTTCCAGTGCTATACAGCAGGATCTCATTGCTAATTCCTTCCTAAGGCAATCATTTGTATCTATTATCCCCAGATTCCCATCCCATCCCACTCCATCCCTCTTCCACTGTGGCAACAAGTCTGTTCTCCAAGCCCATGAGTTTCTTTTCTGTGGAAGGGTTTATTTGTGTCATATATTAGATTTCAGATATAAGTGATATCAGCTGGTATTTGTCTTTCTCTTTCTGACTTATTTCACTTAGTATCAGAGTTTCTAGTTCCACCTGTGTTGCTGAAAATAGCATTATTTTGTTCTTTTTTATGGTTGAGTAGTATTCCATTGTGTATATATACACCACATCTTCTTAATCTATTCATCTGCTGATGAATATTTAGGTTGTTTCAATGTCTTGGCTATTGTGAACAGTGCTGCTATTAACATAGGGGTGCATGTGTCTTTTTCAAGGAAAATTTTGTCTGGATATATGCCCAAGAGTGTGACTGTTGGGTCATGTAGTAGTTCTATATATAGTTTTCTAAGTTACCTCCACACTGTTTATCATAGCGGTTGTACCAATTTACATTCCCACTAACAGTGCAGGAGTGTTCCCTTTTCTCCAAAACCATCTCCAGCATTTGTTATTTGTAGACTTAATGATGGCCATCCTGCCTGGTGTGAGGTGGTACCTCATAGTAGTTTTGATTTGCATTTCTCTAATAATAAGTGATGTTGAGCATTTTTTCATGTGCTTGTTGGCCATCTATATATCTTCTTTGGAGAAATGTATATTCGGGTCTTTTGCCTATTTTTCCATTGGTTGTTGGTTTTTTTGCTGTTGAGTTGTATAAGTTGTTTGTATATTTTAGAGATTAAGCTCTTGTCAGTTCCATCATTTAAAACTATTTTCTCCCATTCTGTATGTTGTCTTTTTTTATGGTTTCCTTTGCTGTGCAAAAGCTTGTCAGTTTGATAAGGTACCATTGGTTTATTTTTGCTTTTATTTCTGTTGCCTTGGGAGACTGACCTAAGAAAACATTTGTAAGGTTGACGTCAGAGAATGTTTTGCCTATGTTCTCTTCTAGGAGTATGATGGTGTCCTGTCTTATATTTAAGTCTTTCAGCCATTTTGAGTTTATTTTTGTTCATGGTGTGAGGAAGTGTTGGATTTTGTTTCCACTTTCATGATTTTGCACTAAAAAGACCTCCCTGTATAATGAATGACACAAACATTAGTGCACAAATGTCTGAGGCCCTCACTTCTGAATTTTCCTGAATGGAACTAATATTCAGAAGCTCTTACTAAGAATGATAGATTTTGGTACAGTTTACCACTGCAAACAATCTAGTTTACTTAAACTTCTCCTGTACATTTTATGGTATGACAATTCTTGGATACATTGAATAGGAACAAAAACTAGTATACTTTTTTTTGTCTTCTTAGGGCCACACCTGCAGCATGCGGATGTTCCCAGGCTAGGGGTTGAATTGGAGCTGTAGCTGCTGGCCTATGCCCCAGCCACAGCAATGTAGGATCTGAGTCATGTCTGTGACCTACACTACAGCTCACGGCAATGCTGGATCCTTAACCCACTGAGCAAGGCCAGGGATTGAACCTGCATTCTCAAGGATGCTAGTCAGATTCATTTCCACTGAGCCAAGATGGGAACTCCTTAGAATACTCTTCTGAATGCATTTGTGAAATACTCATATATTTGAACAGTGATTAAAAAGCTTAACAATCATTCTGGACAGTAAATTCAGCAAACTAGTCAAAAATCACGGAATAACTAGATTTTTTTCTTTCTATCCTAAAAATTATTGAAAGAACATTTTAAAACAGACTTTTAAGAAGTAAGTCTGTAAACATGTAATGATATCGAGAATATAGTCATGCCTTGGTTTAAGCTACCTGAGGGTTTTGGATACATTTAAAGCCCCTGTTTATTAGAAAGCCACTGATGTGAAACAATTCTTAAACCATCAGAAAAAAAGCAAATCAAAGATTTTAAATAAACTGTTCAACTACATGATCCAAATTCCAGGTTGCCATCTAATCAGCCAGATAGTCCCATATGACTCATTCTGTCTGGATTCAATTTCTTTATTTGGAAATGTTGGTTTTGGATTAGAGAATCTTAAAGGATTCATTCAATTCTAAAATCCCATAGTTAGAAGTACATCTTTTAAGAAGAGTATATTTTGGAAATTTATGTGTATTTTGCTTAACATTGATTTTCTCTTTTTTTGCATTATCTTCTACTATAAAGTTTTCAGAAATATGTTTCCCTTTAATTTTGGAGAACATAGCCACCACTATCTCAAATAATAGCACAATATACAAACCTGTATGTATTGTTTAGCTTGATCTTGTTAGTACTGGAGACATTTTTCATGAGTGCCTGCTAATAAGAGAGAAAACATGATTTTCATTATTCCATTATTTCATATTTTAATATTGGATCCACTGTTTCATATCATTTCTGATATATATACATATTATGGTGACAATTTAGTTGAGTGTAGGTAGTTTCTATGTGCCATTAAGAAATAATAATCATACTTTCCCTTTTAGAAAGTCCCTCAGTTTGGGTCCATCTGATGTTTCACTATGGTTAGAGCCAGATAATGTATTTTTGGCAGAAATACCATAGAAATGATTCTGTGCTCTTTCTAGTGTATAATTTCAGGAGACACCAAGTGTTGGCTGGTCCTATTAGTAGTGACATTAACTTTTATTACTTGAATGTTTTTCTAAGATTCAACCATTTTAAAGTTATTGTATTTCCTTTTTAAGTAATAGCTAATTCATGGAAGAATCCTCTGAGACACATAAATATCCTTATCAAATTTTTCTCACTTGTTTTAGCAAGTATTGATTTCTGGCTAAATCAATAATTTCTATGATGGCTGCAAAATGATGATTTTCTAACTTGATTATTCATTTTCCCCATTTACTTATATATTTATTTACTTACACTCATATAGACTCATAAGTTTTTCTTTTATTTCATGAATATACTGTTACTCCCATTATTCATTTTCATGAGATTGCCCCAAATTTATCCAGTGAGAGCTATTCCATGCTGAATGTCAGTGCAGCTCATGTGTCTTTCTCTATTGTCACATATAATTTTTTTGGACAGCCAACATAATAACTTTATTATGTTGGAAGGCATGGGAGAATGCAGCCTTAGTATTATTTAAACCTGATAGCTATGAATCTTAATATTAACCTCTAGGCAGGTGCTCTTTCCTTACATACAAATAAAAGCTAGTAATACACTAATGTACAGAACATGACAAAGGCCAAGCTTAGGATTCCATCTATTAAGATATAATATGGCCCTGGCATACCCTCTATACAAAACTCAACACAATCCATGGCCCTTTATAGGAAACCACTTCTGTGGCATCTTAGCTGTTCCTCCCTGTGACTGGGCTAAACAATTCACAAAACAAGTTCATATTTTCCAAAGCATACATCTTCCCCTCATATCAACCTCAAATTAGCTTTTATCTCACACCAAAAGTTGTTCCTTTCCAGTTCTTATAGAATTTATATCAAACTGGCCAACAGAATGGCCTCAGCAAAGTGTCAAACCCTATGTCACATAGGACCATACCACAAATCAGAAGCAGCTTTGTTGAGAGGATGAGACACATAATTGGGTAGGTAACATTTTAGCAGTTTTCAGGCAAATGCTTCAGCTGAGTTCAAGTAGACCAAGATTATTATCACTGCTGGGTGGGACTCGGGCTGTAGATGGGATAGGATTTGGAGAGTGAGGAGGGGCAATTAGGAGATATAGGTAGAAGGATTACTGTGGGTAAAAGGGCAGCAAGGAGAAAATTCAGCTGAACTTCTGATTTTGTATTTCCCTCAGGCAGCATAAAGGCAATCTGTCCCAAACTGAATATATTCTTCCTACCTCAAGCCTATTTCCCATGTCTGCAAATTCAACTTCTACCTGGGGGTCTATGTCAGGAAAAAAGATACCATCCTAGTCAAAAAGATTTCATTTCTGTTGTCTCCCTACTTTTCATATACTCTCATCCAGACAGCCTGGTTCATTACATAGTCTGAAGGAACCCTGACACTTTTGTCTTAGCATGGCTCTACAAATACATCCATGTCTTCTCTCCAGCCTCAATTACCATAGCTCTTTCTGCCTAGTCTATACAGAACTACTTAGAGCCCCCACATGTTTCATATAGTTTCCATTTCAAACCCTTACAGCTGATTCTCTTTGACTTTCAGGACTCTGCTCTCATGCATTATCACCTGTGAGGAGCATGTCTTTCCTCTCCACTACCTCATTTTGATTCATTACAGGTCTCAGTACATTCTATGACAGTTGTCTGATTTACTTCTTGGGGTCCTCAATTGCCCTGTGAAAATTTTCAGATCTTACTCGTCCTTGCATCCCCTGGGAAACTAGCATATGATAGGCATGACTAAAGGCTTATCAAAAAAAATTTAATGAACTAAGGATCTGGCATTGCCACAAGTTGCAGTCTAGGTCACAGATGTGGCTGAGATCAGTTGCTGCCGTTGTGGCATAGGCCAGCAGCTGCAGCTCTGATTGGACCCCCTAACCCAGGAATTCAATTTGCTACAGTGCAGCCATAAGAAAAAAAAAAAGAACGAACAAATGGATGTTGGAGGATAATAAATAGCTGAGGCTGTTTATAGAGCCTAAGGAGCTGCATTAGCCAAATAATGAATGGGATATACATGGGAGAGGATTGTAAGAGTGTCTTAGGAATTTATATTGCAGACCACAAGGAGTCACTGAGGTTTTTATGGAGGAAAATTTAATAAAATTTAGTAGTGCACTTGTAAGAAGAATCGTAACAACTGCAATGCCTGGAGGAATGGAGATTAGTGCTAGGAGACTGTCAGAGAGGTCAGGCCAAAAATTTAAGATAGCAAAGATCTGAGATGTGGTGGTAGTAGGAATAGAAAGGTAGGATATAGCTATAAACAGAGGGTTTTTTTTTTTTAGTATTTATTAAGATTTGAAAGAAAAAAAAATAAACTGGGAAATTATTTTCTTTGTATACAATAGCCAAATGTCTTTCATAAAACTTAAGGGCATGGCCATCAGCAAAAAGTCTACAAACAATAGATGCTGGAGAGGAGAGGGTATGGAGAAAGGGGAACCCTTTTACACTGTTGGTGGGGATATAAATTGGGGCAGCCACTGTGGAAAACAGTATGGAGATTCCTCAAAAAAGTGAAAATACAACTACCATTTGATCCAGCAATACCACTCCTGGGCATCTATCTAGATAAAACCATGACTTGAAAATATACATGTACCTCAATGTTCATTGCAGCACCATATACAGTAGCCAAAATATGGAAGCAACCTAAATGTCCAGTAACAGAGGAGTAGATAAAGAAGACGTGGCACATATACACAATGGAATATTACTCAGCCATAAAAAAGTGTCAAATAATGGCATTTGCAACATGGATGGACCTAGAAATTATCATGCTAAGTGAAGTTAGACAATGAGACACAAACGTCATGTGCTACCACTTATATGTGGAATCTTAAAAAAATATACAATGAGGCTGGGGGAAAAATGTAATTGTAATGTATACATGTAAGGATAACCTGACCCCCTTGCTGTACAGTGGGAAAATAAAAAAAAAAAACAAAAACAAACTTAAATAGCAAACACCAGAAAAAAAAATATATATACAATGAACTTTGCAGAACAGAAACTGACTCACAGACTTAAAAACTTATGGTTACCAAAGGAGACAGGTTGGGGGGTGGGAGGGAATGGGCTGGGGTTTGGGATGGAAATGTAAAATTGGGTTGATGATTGTACAACTATAAATATAATAAAATTCATTGAGTTAAAAAAAACCTTAAGGGCAGTCATATAATTTAGAAAAATAACTTATACAAATGGACAAAACAAAGAAGAAAATAACTCACAGAAGAGGAGTAATAAACAAAGGAAAATTTTCAACCTCATTAGTAATCCAAATAATAAAAACCCTGATAGTTCTTTGGCCTTAATCCTCAAACATGGCAAGTAAAGAAGCAGAACTGAAGCTAAGCTCATCTTACTTGCTCAGCCACACTTTGCACTGGTATCCATCCCTCTAAGAAGTCAGACAATGGGTGACAGCCATGAATGTTTGAAAGATAGCCAGTCAGCAACAGTCTCACTCCAATACCCATGCATTCATGGCTGAAAGTTATCTAACCTTCTTATTTCTGACAGTCTTCAGTTTCTTAACCCCAGACTTCTCAAAGCTCTATCTATAAGATCAGCTCCAAGCTACTCTGACCTGAAGTATATCTCACCCATGCATAAGCAAGTAATAGAGCCGGCTTATTTTAATTTTAAATAAGTGTTATCTTCCTTCAAATGGGTGAGAAATTCTCTCTAATGCAATTTAGGTGAGAGGGTAAATTGTCATAGTTTTTCTTAAAGAGATTTAGGAACAATTCATTAAGAGATTTGGAAAGTTTGAATTTTTTACCCAATAGTTTGATTCTAGGAAGATATATATATATATTTTTTTGTCTTTTTGCCATTTCTTGGGCCGCTCCCGCAGCATATGGAGGTCCCAAGGCTAGGGTCGAATCAGAGCCATAGCCACTGGCCTATGCCAGAGCCATAGCAATGCGGGATCCGAGCCTCATCTGCAACCTACACCACAGCTCACGGCAATGCTGGATCCTTAACCCACTGAGCAAGGCCAGGGATCGAACCTGCAACATCATGGTTCCTAGTCGGATTTGTTAACCACTGAGCCACTACGGGAACTCCTAGGAAAATATCTTAAGACAATTAGAAATATCTTAAGACAATTAGAAATAAAGTTTTAATTATAATTGCTAGTTTATTTAAATTAGTGAAAACTTTAAATGGCTTCAATGAAAAATAATAGGCAAATGGCTGAATGAATTAAGGAATATTACTTGAATGTGACACTATATAGACATTAAACAATGTTTTCAAAAACTTTCTCTTTTTTATGGCTGCATCTGTGGCACATGGAAGTTCCTGGGCTAGGGGTCAAATTGGGTGGCCTATGCCTTAGCCATGACAATGTAGGATCCAAGCCTCACTCATGACCTACCCTGTGGATTGAGGCAATGGAAGATCCTTAACCAATTGAGCAAGAGGCCAGTGATCAGGATCGAATCTGTATCTTCACAGAGACAGCATCAGGTCCTTAACCACTGAGCCACAACAGGAACTCCCTCAAAGAATTTTTTTTTTTAAGGGCTGCAGCCACAGCATATGGAAGTTCCCAGGCTAGGGGTTGAACCATAGCTACAGCTGCCAGCCTACACCACAGCCACAGCAACTGGGATCCAAGCTGTATCTGTGACCTACACTACAGTTCAACAGCAATGTCAGATCCTTAACCCACTGAGCAAGGCCAGGGACTGAACCCATATCCTTATGGATCCTAGTTGAGTTCATTACCACTGAACCATATTGGGAACTTCCAAAGATTTTTTAAGTAACAGTGGAACATGCTCCTGTAATAAATAAGTAATTGGAGAGGATTTAAAGTTTGTACTGTATGTTCCTAAATATAGATGTGTGTGACGCTATCACAAGGTTTCCATGGTTATTTCTCCTTGGTGGAAGTAGTCAGTAATTTTTATCTTGATAATCCTTCATATTTTCCAAATCTGTTCACAATAAGCATATCCTTAATATTATAAAAATACTTATTTAAAAAAGATTAAAAATTATTGCTTTTAAAAGGTTCTGGTTTGTGGTTCCTCATGTAAAGAACTTAGAAGTTGCCATAACATCCTAACAAGTGAAGAGCTGAACATATTGAAAAATTAACAACTCTTCTTGGATCCCTAAGAGAGGGGAGGACAAGAGGAAACCACTGTGCCCAATATTGGGGAAACAGACAAGAGAATCCTGGGAGTCAGAACTTACCAGAGCAGAGACAAAATTGGAAATGCCACTGGAATCAGGGCTTAGCAAAGCAGAATCATAACTGGCAAATTGCTGGAGGCTCAGTGCAGACAACCCTGAGAGTTAAAAACTCCAGGAGGATGCAGTCATGGAGGGCACCCACAATCCTTTGAGATTTACCTTCAGAAGACTGACAAGATTTCCACAGTAAATACTGGAGAAAAATCCACTTGGTCTTCCTGCAGAGGGAGAGGGAGAGGAATCATCTTGAAAAACACCAGAGCACTGAGAACAACAACAACAAAAAAATCTGTGCCCTTCTTATTAAGCCCTGTCCTCAGGGGAAACTAGTTAATGAGATTCTATCTTAATGGGGCATTATTAGAATCTAACTGGCCAGGGGAAGGGGAATAGCCAGTTCCAGCTGGATCTAATCTTCCATGTAAGAGATGTGAAATACCCAGTTCCAGCCCAGTCTAGCCTTCCTGCTCCACCTAACGGAGGAAAAAAAAACCCTTAAAAACACTTGTGAAGTTCACAATCTAGAGCCATAAGCTCACTAAAATACTGAAACCTAATCATAGGACCACAGAATGCTTTCCTTCCCCCCACACCTTACCACTCCCTTATTAAAGGCTTATTGAAAGCATTTTCTTTCACCTTTTATATCATATCCAGCAATGAAAAATACATGGTATACCAAAAGGCCAAAAACACAAGAGACAGAGAAAGCATAAAAACTAGGCATGGCAGGGATGTTAAAAATGATATGACTAATAATTTATAAAAAAAAACTATAACTAATGTACTAAGAGTTCTAATGGTTAAAGTCAATACCACGAAAGAACAGATGGGCTGTGCAAGCAGAGAGAAAGAAATCCCAAGAAATAACCAAAAAGAAATACTAGAGTTTAAAAACACTGTGAGAGAAATGAAGAATGCCTTTGAAGGGTTTATTAGCAGACTAAACACAGATGAAGAAAGAATATCTGAGCTGGGAGATCTATAAATAGAATCCTTGAAAACCAAAAAGCAAAAAGAATGAAGGCTGATTAAAACAGAATGGAATAGCCAAGCCCATAGGACAACTACAAAAGGTGTAACATGTGCAATGAGAATACCAGAAGGAGAAGAGAGAAAGGAATAGATAAAATATTTGAAATAATAATGACTGAGAAGTTCCCCAGATTAATGTCAGATACCAAACCACAGGTCCAGGAATTTCAGAGAATACCAAGAAGGATAAATTGTCAAAAAAAAACCCTTCAATATCTAGACATATCATTTTCAAATTACAGAAAATCAAAGATAAAGAAAAAATTCCTGAGAGAAAACAGAGGAAAGAAAAAAAATACCTTTAGAGGAACAAAGATAAAAGTTATGTCCAACTTCTCCTCTCAGATGATACAAGCAAGGAGAGAGTGGATTAAAATATTTAAAGCATTGAGAGAAAAAAATTCACCAACCTAGAATTGTGTATCCTGTGAAATTACCCTTCAAAAGTGAAGGAGAAATAAAGGACTTTCTCAGACAAACACAAATTGGGGGAATTTGTCCTTAGTAGATGTGTTTTGCAAGAAATGTTAAAAGAAGCTCTTTAAAGAGAAAGAAAATGATATAAATCACTCAATTTTACATAAGAAAAGAAGAACACTGGAGAAAGAATAAGTGAAAGTAAAGCAAAAACTTTTATTTTTTTATTTTTAATTGATCTGACAGAAAAAAGTTTGTCCAAAATACATTTGGCAAAATGTATTCAATCATATGATTATTTATATATTCAGATATCATATATATGCTAATATATGCTTACATTTAAGAGAAATGAATGACAGCAATAATAAAGGATATGAGAGGAAAAAACTAGGGCTATTTGTTATTATAAGGTATTCACACTGTCTGTGAAGAGGTATAGTGTTATTTGAAAGTAGACTTAGATTAGTTATAATGTATATGGTGAATTCTGGAGCAACTACTGAAAAAAGTTATAAAAAAGAAGAAGTAATATGGTATTGAAAGGAGATAAAGTAGACTCATATAAAATTCAGGATTAAAAATCACAAAAGGCAGAAAAAATGTCAGAAAAAATAGGAATGAAAGAACAAGTGCAACAAATAGAATGTAGTAAGTATGGTTATCATTAACTATGTCAATAAGCACTTGCAATGTCAATGATATAAATGTAGTAATTAAAAAACAGAGCTTGTCAGAGTTGAACCCAAAACACAACCCAGCTATATATTGTCTACAATAAACCCACTTTAAATATAAAGATACATATAAATTATAAAAATAAATAGAGGGAGAAAAATACACCATGCTAACACTAATCAAATGAAAGTAGGAGTGTCTTTCTCCGAAAGAATATCAAGAGAATTAGAAGACAAGCCACAGACTGGGAAAAATATTGGCAGAAGATACAGCTGATGAAGGATTATTATCCAAAATAGGCAAATAATACTTAAAAACCCAGCAACAGGAAAACTAACAACCTGATTAAAAGTGATCCAAAGACACTAACAGACACCTCACCAAAGAAAATATACAGATGGCGAACAAGCATATGAAAAAATGTTCTGTGTAATATGTCATCAGGGGTATGCAAACTAAAATAACAATGACATACCATACACATCTATTAGAATGACCAAAATCCAGAGCACTGGCAATACCACATGCTTGTGAGGTTTTGGAACAATAGGAACTCTCATTTCTAGTGGAAGAGCAAAATGGTGGTAAAATGGAAGATAGTTTGCTGGTTTCTTATAAAACTAAACATATGCTTACCATATAACCTAGCAGTTGTGTGAGAGTTTAACCAAATGAATTGAAAACTTACATCCACACAGAAACCTGCACACGAATGTTCATAGCCCCTTTACTCATTTTTGCCAAAACTTGGGAGTGAACCAGATGTCCTTCAATATGTGAATGGATTAACAATGGTACTTACAGATAATGAAATATTATTCAATGCTAAAAAGAAATGAGCTATCAAGCCATGAAAAGATATAGAGGAAACTTAATTGAATATTAATAAGTGAAAGAAGCCAATCTGAAAGATCTACATACTATATGATCTCAACTATATGACAGTCTGAAAAAGGCAAAGTTATGGGATATTAAAAAGATCAGTGGTTGCCAGGCATGGGTCTGGGGGATGGAAAGAGGAATGTCAGAGCAAAGAGGATTTTTAGGACAGTAAAAATACTTTGTATGGTATTACATTGACAAATATGTCATGATGCATTGTACATTTGTCCCAACCTATGGAGCCCTGATATAAACTACAGACTTGGATGATTATGATGTGCCATCCTAGTTAAAAATGTAACATTGTGGTGAGTGATGTTGACACATGCATGTATGGGGACTGGGATATCTACATACATTCTTCTCAATTTTGTTATTAAAACCTAAAAGAGTTCTAAAAATAAAGTTAAAAATAAAAGGTTATAGATTAATTGAGTGTGAAATGTCGAGCTAAAAGCTAATTCGCAAATGATTAAACCATCATATTTGTAATGAGTGGTACAGCAAGAAGGGCAGCTGGTTTTAGGTAGAGGATAATTGACAAATCTCCTCCCTTCCCTTCCCTTACATTTTAGATGTGTAGTGTAAAAGCATGGGCTATTATTTGCTGATGGCATTTCTGGTCTAGAATTTCACAACAGGTCATATCAGGCAACCACAGCTGGCAGCAAAAGAAGGGGGAGGCAGAGCTATTTTCCACCCCAACTTTTTTCTCTAGACTAAATATGCACTGGACTTCAATAAATGTTTAAGTAGCTCTTTGCAAAATTTCAGAGAAAGGTTCCCAAACAATACGTAATTTGTGTCTCTGTTTCACTAATATGGTCTTGCCTTTGTGGTCAAAACTTTAGAATGTAAATTCTTACAGTCTTCTGTCCTCTTTCCTATCCAGTTTTTTTTTTCCTGCAGTCCTTTATTTAAACCTCTTAAATTCAATACCAGTGATAGAAAAAAGATCTATAGGAATCAATACCAGTGATAGAACAATAGAATTCAGATCCCTATCTATTCTTGTTCCTTGCTATCTTTGCTACCTTAGGCTTAAGATGGATTTAACAGGAGCTGTCACCTGCACCAACTTCTGGGAATCCTAAAGGAAGGAAGTGTTCACTTTCTTCTTGTGCAGAAGAGGCAGTTGGTTCCTTCTTTCATTAAATGAAATTGTGGCCAAGTTTTCTTCTAATGTACCTCAGAATATACCTTGCCACCAAAATAATGAGATTTGATTTTAAAGATGCCCTAGTTGATTGGAAAACCAGAATTCTGCCCTTTACCACTCATTTGTTCCTACTTCTTGTATAATAATAATTCAGGTATTATTACATAAGAAATATTCTCTTCTCAAGTCTGGCTTCCCCAAAATACTTAATTAGCTGATGCTTCTGCTTAAATCTTCCAAATGAGAAAAACTATACTTGCATATTTTCCCTCTGGGAGTTATGTGTCTTCCCCAAAAGCAGAGGTGGCTGTTGCAGATTATTTCACCCAAAACTCATGATCTCTAACTTCAATCATATACCCTACTGTTTCTAGGTGATCCCTTGAAGATATTTTATCTCCTGGGCTTTCAGATATGTAATAACTTCTGAAGGCAGATTTCCTGGTTTCAAAGCCTGACTCTCTTAACTTGCTACCTGCATAACTTTGGGAAGATTATCACAACTTAATCATCTTTATGACTATGTTTCCTCATCTGTGAAAGGCAGATAATAATTCACCCTAGTATTAAATGATTTATTTTGAGTAAAGTACTTAGAGCTACACATAAAATGAATATGATGTAATGATATAAATGCTATCATTATTAATCTTGAATATTCTTCATCTTTGGTTCCTTCTCATTCACATTTGAACAGAGTATGTTTCTTCCACCTTAGGAAAAAAAAATTAACAAACAAAATCTTCCTTTATCCCACATCTGCCTCCAGTGACAGTTCTTTTTTCTCCCTGTTATAGCCCCAAATCTCATGTCTGTATTTAAATCTTTAATCACTTACCTCCTGCCATTAATATCACTTAGACAAACATAATTAAAATATTTCCATCTGGTTTTTAAATCTTCTAAAATCCTGCATAAACTTTATCTAAAATCAGCAAAAATTCCCTGTTGGCTAATAAAACTTTTGCCATACTGATCTCTCTTCATCATTTGACATTGTTGAAACATTATTTCCTGTTTAGTTTTTATTATTTCCTGTGTTAGTTTCTTACTATGTCACAAGCTGTAGTTGATCCTTCTTCATGGGCCCATTTTCCCCTGCTTTTGTCTTAAATATTGATGTCTCTTGGGTTTCCTTTCTAAACCTCCCTTTCTTATAATCATTTGTTATTCCATTCATTTGCATGGATTCAAAAACCAAATCTTTTTATCCACTCTACCCTCTTATCTCTTTCTGAAGTTTATGAATCATATATCCACATCTACTAAAAGTAGGCATCCATACTTTTATGGCCCTCAAGCTCAAAAGTTTAGAATTTATTGAACTTGTTATTTTTACATGTCAGGGACTTTCCTTGTGTTCCTACATCCCAGTGAATGTCACATCTTTCGTCCCCTTTCTGTAAGGGCATTTAGATTGGGTGAGGGTCCTTCCTAACAACCTCATTTTAACTTAATCACCTCTTTTTTGGTTTGTTTTGTCTTTCCTTTTTAGGTCACACCCACAGCATATGGAAGTTCCCTGGGCCATAGATTGAATCCAAGCTGGAATTGCAACCTATGCCACAGGTGCAGCAATGCTGGACCCTTAACCCATTGCACCTGGGATTGAACTGGTGCCTCCATAGAGACAATCTGGATTGTTAAGCAGGAAGTCCCTTAACTTAATAAAGGCCCTATTCTCCAATACAGTAACACTGAAGTATAGAGGGTTAGGACTTCAATATATGAATTTAGGGGAGACACATTTTAGCTTGTAACACTGGCTAATGCCTGTATAGACTTCAGATTTCTCCTTTCATGTTAATTTTTTGCAAATGTGTTCATTAATTTTCCAAGTCTGATTTACATGCTTGCTTCTGGATACTCCCATAAAACCCTGGAGTTTCCCCTTCAAAGAACGTGCTCTCTTATCTGCTTCACCCACTATATTTTTAAATAATATGAGCATAAAACTCTATGTTTTTGGTTACTGCAGTATTCCCAAGAACCTAGTAAGGAATATGGCACACACATAAAAATCATAGAGTTAATGCAAGGATAAATGTATACATGCATACAATCTGCCTTGATTTCCTTCCTTGCCTCTTTTTCTAGTCTTATCATTTGTCAGAGCCCCACTGTCAATTGCAAGAGGAAACTCACTTGCAGTTTTTTTATTCAGAATAGATTACATCCTCTACTAATTCTGAGGCCTTTGCTCATTTCTTCTGCCTAAAATTCCCTCTCTGAATTCCTTCTTAGCCCTTATAACCCTTGTTAATCCTCAAGGTTGAACTCCTCTAGGAAGCTTGAGTATCTACTGTATTTCCTGATATATCCTCTTCTGGGCTCATCACTCCCTGTTCGTATCATTGATCACCTCTACTAAGCCATTTGCTCCTCGAGGAAAGTGATTTCCTTCCTTGCGTATTTGTATTTCTTAAGGTTATCGGAGTAGCTGGCAATTAGTAGGAAATCAATACGCATTTGGACAAATGTGAGACAAAACTGACTGTAGTGACACAAGGGTCTGTTGAAATTGATGGGAAGAAAACATTTTGGTTACTCCTTTAAATGCGCAGGCATTGAGGGAGAGTAAATCTGGTATGCTACAGGAAGAGCAGAGTCCAGGGCAGCTGCAATAGAAGGAAAGAAGGGCAAATTGGTAAGGAATGAGATCTGATAAGCAATGGAGGGCAGATCACTCACAGCCATTTAGGCAGCTGTTAAGCCTTTGATTTCACCCTGAGTGAAATAATAATGGAGAAAATTTTGATTTATATTTTGACAGTAGGCTTGCAAATAAGCTATGAAGGGTGGGGAATAGGGTGTGGGGTGGCAAGGATGGAAGACCAGTTAGGAAATAATGATAATAATTCAGGTGAAAGATAATGTAGTGGGGGTTGGGGGTGTTCATGTTAGAGATGATGAGAAGTGGTTGGAGTCCGGATATATTTTGACCGTAGAATTAACAGGATTATTGGATAGTAGGATATAAAGATGTGAGTGAATAAAATGAATGATTTTGGTGAGGATATGTATCTATTCATATGTAAGATACATCTTTCAATATCTATTAACCTAGCCTAGAATTTCAAAAACTTTAAGAAACTTGATGAAACTGGAGTCATAAATATATTTTAGGACTGATGGTAGACTATTTAATAAGACAAATATTAAAGCCTTTAGGAGAGATTAAAAGGAAAATTTATTTGACACGCTGTAGAAGCATGTGTACAAACAGGGCCTAATTACAGCTGAAGGGAAGAGTGGAGGAAAGATAATGGAATTTGTTTAGAAAAAAATATTAAACCCTCTACAATGCCAAACTTTTCACAGTATCAAGAAATAGTAATTTGAAAAAAGAAATAAAAAGATCACTACACAAAACTGAAATAAAATTTACCTAAAACTTTAAGGAAATTGTGTTATTTGAATGAAATATAAAAAAGTATTGTCTGTAACTATTGAAAGAATACTTTTTACTTACAGAAAGAAATACTACAGAATTCAAGGATTCATTCTTCTAAAAATATATATAAAGCTAATCATAGGAAACTTCCCAAAGCAAATAATTTGATGTATGTCAAAGTATACATTTAGCAAAAATATATCTTAATATTTTATTTACATAATAAAATAGTAATTCATTTTGGGAAGAATTTATTATTCCCTGCATTATTTCTGTTAAAATATCTTCCCTGTTTCTAGAACAAATTTGTTTAAATAAATAATTTTATTTCTGTTCACTTCTACAATAGAGATTTCCATTCATTTTTAAAACAGTCTTTTATATCGCTAGATGTGATTGGAATAAGAATAGTTTTAATCATTGATTTCTTCTTTGATCTATCTCTTCTTTCATTTTTAGATGACAGTATTTTTTTCCTATTTTGTAGCTAATGACAAAGAACATTTAGTTTAGTTGTTCATTGTCATTAGAATTGCAAGATGGAATTATAGTTCTATTTGTACTTGCAATTGTAGTTCTGTACAATTTTTTACTATTTTTTTGACGTCTTATAAAGAAATTATAAATATGGTCAGAAGATAAAGAAGTAAAATAGTTTTTATTTTGAGTGGAAGTGTCAAATGTTAAGAATAATTGTATGTCAAAAGAAATAACAACATATTTCACAGCCTCAAAAACCCTACAGAGAACTACATCTCTCTCTCTCTTTTATTGGATTAAACAGAACCTTTCTCTTTCTTCTTTTCCTTTATATTTTAAACAATCACAGCATTAGGGATTGAAACACAATAACACATTTGTACTTAGCAGGTGTTTACATAATTACATTATACAGATATTCATTAAAAATAATGTTTTTCCATATAGTGCATTTAATATGGGCAGGCATACTCTTTTTCAAATGCATTTTAGTGTAAGACTGTAATTTCATCCAAAGGTTATAGTGGCATAAAAAAATGACAAAGAACATTTAGTTTAGTTGTTCATTGTCATTAGAATTGCAAGATGGAATTATAGTTCTATTTGTACTGTTTTGGAGCATTCATCAATTTAAATTTTAATAAATATCAGTTTTGTGCTAGTTTAATCTAATAAAAAAGCATTATTTCTCATTTACTAGCCAGTTTCCACAAACCTCTTATTCTGCCTTCCCAATAATTTCTACCTTTCTTAATCTTCCCATGATTCAGAATTTAATGTAGTGGTACAGTATTCAACTATAACTCCCTGAGTATGATTTCAAATGAAAATATTTTACTTTGTTTTCAAAAAGAATAACAATAAAAAATAATCCTTTTAGTAATTTTTTATAGCATCGCAGCATGATTTGTATAGAATACTAAAAACACTTGTTCAATTCAGATCAGTACACATTTATCAAACAAAAAAATGTATGCAAAATTTTAAGTATTGCATAGGATATAGAAATGGAAAAGACATTTCCTATCCTTACTAAGCTTATAGTATAATGGAGAGAGATGTTGCATAATTATAATGAGAGGAAGAAAATGACTGGAAGAGAGGTAAAAATTTGACAAAGCTATTAGATCTATAAGGTACATGTGGACTAATTGCCAAGGAATGTATTCAGCTGAAGATTCATTTTGGCAGTTTTTTCAGGTTTATACCTTGCTGGCATTGGAAAGATCAGGTAAGTCTGAAAACTAAAGATCAACTTGGGAAACTGCAAGTAAGCAATGTAACATCACTTTTCTGTACAAAAATGAGCAAATGAGGCTAGGAATAAAGACACAGGAAAATGTAGGGTGAAAAATCTATCTAGAGGTTTCCCTGATGCTAAACCTCAATTTTCCAATACTAGAGGTGAGAAAGTGGATTTGATATAAATGACGTCCTCTGGGAATTCATCAAAAGGACATAATAGGGGTTTTTAGTAGGAAGGACAATAGGGGCTTGTCCTTGAAGAAGCCATTGTAGAGGAAGGCATTAATAACAGGGAAAAATTTCAATATGGGTACATATCATGAAAAGGTAAGTCTGGGTTTTCACTCATTCATAAGGTAGGCATATGGTTTTGGAGAATAAGCCTGAAATTTTAAGCTTGGATAAAACACACTGTGCCAGGTAGGGGATCAAACCTGCGTCCTGGCTCTACAGAGACATGGTGATCCTGTTGCACCACAGCAGGAACTCTTAGTTTGTTTTAATCTAGAAGATTCTTTCCCTCTCTCTATTCTTCATTACAAATTGACTTCTCAAGGAATATAGGCCAATTGTCTTGAAGAATATCTTAATGTTCTGGGTGAGTTTGAAGCGCAGTGTGTCACATCAGGGACATAAACTGAATGGCAGGCTGTTAGTACTGATGAGTCATTTGTATTATAAAGAAGTTCTCCATGTTATTTTAATATGCACATAAGGTTTAGAACCATTGTTCTAAGCTAACATAATACATTAGCAAAATGAAAAAGCAAAGGTTGAAAAATAGAATTTTGGAGAATGACTTTGTAATTTACAGCACACTCAGGTGGAAATAGATTCACTAAAGAAAACTCCTACAAAGGACTTTCTTACCCCAATTTTGCCCAATCTGCCCATCTGTCACATGGGCCTACTTCTAAATTTCTCTAGGCTTTAGAAGTCTGTGGATACATATGAGGTGACACTAGTCTACAGCCATACCATGCTGAACATGCCCAATCTCATCTGAAGTGACACTAGTAAAAATGAAAATTTTATTGGCTTTAAACATAGAATCCCAACACTCCGCAGTACACTTACTCTTCCAATCTATTTCTAGGAACTCTTACTGTTGCTCATTTCAGTTGCTGCCCTCCTGGGCACTGAGGTCTCAGACTGTGCAAAGTTGTTCTCCTAATGCTCTTCTTGGCACCCTCGGTGTTTCTAGTTTCCTAGCACCCAAGTTTGGGGGCAACTGTTGATCAATACTAATAACTCTCTCCTATTCATATTATATTCCAAGATAGGTCTCAAGTGTAAGACGTTTGTGATCATAGTGTTTTACAGAATGGGAAGAAACTTTTCTTTTCACATTAATTTCCTGCTCCTAATGTGCAAGAAACTGACCAGAAAGATAAAGTCCATCCTAAAGCCAGGTCCACTCCTTCCCTCTCAACTCTGAAGATTAAGGACTTTCTTACTGGGTAAAACTCACATGCCTGGCTTGTTGTCCTGGGATTCTCCTGGTTGAATTAGATCCATATTGTTTGCTTTATACAATTTTCTGTATACTAGTTGAGCTGAGCAATTTTTACTTCAGGGCTTTCTTTGCTATTCCAGGTCATGCACACACCTCCCCTAGTGGGAGAGGGGGAGGACACAGGGATCTGCTTTTGTTGGTTGGTCTCTTCTCCTAAGTGCCCTTATGGTGTGAGCATCTCTCCAAGATAAGATGCCTTTTGTGTTTATAGATGCTTTGCTCTGCTTTATGAAATATTTAAGGAATTTCCAAGACAAATTTTTACTATGCTAAATTTTTACCTTACATGTTGGCCTCAGAAAAAGTGTGACCAAACAAAATGTCCTGTGCTGGTTCTGAATCTGCCTGCCTTTTTCCTGCTCTGTTGAGTCATGGATAGCCTGATGATCTCTGCTGGCTACATCTCCAAGTTGCCTAGATTACCTCTTTTCCACTGAGGTTTGGCTCTTAGGGAGTTCTGTCAAATATTAAAAGACATGTAGAAAGGAGATGGTACAGTGCTTTCTCCCTCTGACTCTGCCTCAGATGGTGGAGAGGCAGTTGTCACTTCTTATATTTGACCCCAAGTGCTTCTGATGCAGATTCATCTGATTTTAGTGAGACCCTGGTTTCCAGTAGCATCTTCAGATCTCAGTCACTTCAGCCTAGGGCAGTTGTTAGTCTCTGGATTGCCTCACACTCCCTGATTTGATTGCTAGACTCTTTTGACACTTTTACACCAATTTTACTGCATTAAATTCTCTCTGTTTATGACTTAGGATGGCTTTATTTTCCTCATTATGCCCTCATTTACAACTTCTTATTATTAGAAGTCACCCCAAGTGTCAGGCTTTCAAGGTAGGTTAGCAAGACTGGGTTACTTCCCTAGTTGAATGTGATTATAAAAACGACATCCTTGAAGGTGGAAAATAGGATAATCTTAATTCCTGACATGCAGTGGCTTAAATCACTTACATGAGCCCATGATTTCTTGGAATGAAGTGCCAGTCAAAGGTAGGGCTTTGGGAAAGCAAATAGAAGTATGGTATTAATACCAGTATGGTACTAATGAATTCAAATACAACTCTTAGAATATCTGCTTCTGACAGATTTGAAGAATATACAGAAAGAAAATTACAGACTCAGGTGTTTGAGTTCTTTGTTCATGTCATGGTTAGAGAACCACAGAAATGTCATGGGCACTTCAGAATAATGTCTAATCCTCTGTAGTAGCAGAGAAGACATGGCAGAGGATTAGACCCCAAGTCCAATGAAATACATCATAGAATTTAACTGGAATATACAAAACTTGAAAAGGGTCTTATGTTAATGTTGAACATGTACAGCAGCAGTACATTATGAAATGGAATTGGAAAATAAAGTTTTGCTTGAACAATTCTGAAGGCACAATAGCATAAAAAGACATTGTGTGCCTGCATGACACCTACTTCTGTGGCATTTATGCTCCTTGACTAATCAACAACTATGGCCTCTTATGAGCTCTCTGTGATCAGCTACTGGAGGAAGAAATGGTTGGTCTTGGTTTACACAGAATTTGCAGAATATCTTGGTGCATCCTGTATGTGGGCTGTTGCCAGGTTACAGTCCTCCCCCAGGAGTGATCCTGGAGGGTGGTGATAAAGATCAACCTTCCCATAGATAAGGCTTTGGACATTATATCTGGTTGTTCATTTTCTTTGTCCAATGAGAGATGAAGTTCTACTCTCATTCACGACAGAGATTATTTGTCCTCCTTGGACAGAGACTTGAAAAGAATAATATAGATAGATTGATGGCAAGCAGGTCCAGAGGAATTCAATGAACAGACTTCCAAACAGATATGATGTCTCATATTTGTCCACCTGAGGGCTTCTACTGCCCAAGAGGATTTCACTAATCATGTGGGAAAGATGCTCTGCCACAGATCTGGCAGCCTTCTTTCTCAGGCATTCTGAGTTTGTTGGTTGGTTTGTCTATTTTCTGACAGGCCCATGATAAACATGGCCATATTAGCAGCATATAGGCTACATATGGTCTCAAAAACATGGACTTCCCCTCATCAAGATTGCTCTTACTCTTATCTCTGTTGAGTGTCCAAATTCTGAACTTCAGATGCCAATACTGAATGTTTAGTATTATACCATTTTCTAGAGGTGCTGGTCCACCTGTTGCAGGTGGATGACATTAACCCTTTTACACTGTGAAAGTAAAATTTCCTCACTGGTATGAATACCTATTCTCTATTTTTTCTAATAATGGCCTTAAGGTCCATTCATATTATAATGTATGACAATATTTTCTTTTTTAAGGTCACATACTATTCCATTGGATATAGACAACATTTTCTATATCAATTTATCCACCAATGGACATTTACATTGTTTCCACATCTTAGCTATTGTCAATAATGCTGTAGTGAATGTGGAAGTGCAGATATCTCTTTGAGATTCTGATTTCAGTTGTTTTGGATATTTACCCACAAGTGGGATTATTAGATTAAACATTTTACATGACATGGATCTACCTTCCACCATGCTCTTTTATCACTGCCACCTGTAGACTTAGAAAATTCCTTATGAATCATGATGTTATCCCATATAACACTGCTTCTGATCAATAAACATATTTTGTTGCAAGAGAAATGCAACAGTGGGCTCATGCCTGGGGAGTTCTCTGATCTTATCACACACCTCATCACCCAGATGCAATGGACCTGAATGAAAGGTGGATAGCCTATGGAAGATAGTTATGGTATTTAGTGGAATAGCAGGTGACATTAAAATGTTCTCCTACAGCATGTAGCATATTCTTTGGATCAGCCACACTTAATATGATGCTAGTTCTTTCATAGCCAGCATTCTCAAGTCCTGAATCCAAGAAGTAGAAATGACAAGGGTCCCTCTCACTATTATACATAATAATCCATTCACAAGACATTTTCTTTCAGTTCTTGCAGCCTTGTCCAAGTGTCTACCATGAGATCCAATAATGAGCCAATTAAACTGGAAGTTGAATCTACTACCTGACTGCTTTCAGAGGCATCAAGACTCAGACCTCTGAAATAAAAGGCAGTGTCAAGGTTATAATATTAGCAGGGGTGACTGTTCTAAACTATCAAGGGAAAAAATTGGGTTGATGCTCTAAAATAAGAGTGAGAAACAGCATGGAATTATCTGGAGCTCATTACTTCTTTGGCTGATAAAAAAAAGGCTGTTCCATAAGGGCAAAATCGTTAAGCATTCAGACACTTCTGGAATTAAGTTTTGGGAGGCTTCTTCTTGTAAAGAATCCTGACCAGTTGATCTGAGAGCAAGGGTAACATGGAATGAGTAGGGGGAAGAGGAAGTGATAAATATCAATGACACCTTCATAACCAGGTTCAGAACCGAGGACTCTAGCAGCTGTCCATACCTGTGTGTGTATATTATATATATGTAATGATTTTAAATATACATTTTAAAATTTTCCTACTTATTTTGTATAAGGAGTTTTCATGTAAAGTACATAGCCTTACATTCAGTTTGTATGCCACCAGACCCCACAAGCTGTGAGATCTGGACTAGAAATTTCCTATAGACATTGTGTGAGAAAGATACAGTGTTGTAGAAAGGGCAAGAGCATCTCAGTCTGTACAAGGGATATTGCCTCATATTAGACAGAAGCATGACATCATAAATGTGACTTATGTACAGACCCAGAAATTAGAATGACTGCTGAGTGACAAAAATGAGGAGTTATCTCATCCTGAGTCTGGTTTTTTTTTTTTTTTTCAGATTCATATGCCTTTGTATCTCAGGTGTAGTAACCTCTGAATATTTCATTTCCCATGCTCCCTTGGCTGCTGATTTCCTGTGTGATTCAGCCAATGGAAGACACTGAAGAATGGGGTGAAGAAAGGGAGAGAGACCAGGGTATTTCTGCCCCTCTAACTTGATATCTCTAGCAGCACTGGGCTTCCCAGATCCCACTTGACAGTTTTAGCTTCTACTTCAAGACATGCTGCCATTCAGTGGTGACCCATCCAGCTCCTTTTTCTCCTCCAGCCTAGGAGGCAGTGGCTTCCAGCTGTTGCTTCCAGGGTAACTCACTGCTTCCAGGGTAACTCACCAGTTCTCAGTAGTAACTTCTTTATATTTTAAATATGCTAAATGACTTCTGTTTTTACAGTTGGAACCTGTATAATACGTAAGTTCACTGTGTAATACTGGAACACCAAATCTTTTCTTGCGACCTTGGTAAAGGCTATCTATTCTTACAGTGAGGACAATATTCTTATAGAAAGACACAAGTTCTACCCCGATAGCCTTATTATATTCAATCCTTTTTGTTTGTGTTGTTTTAAAAATATGATTTGTATTTGTTGAATTTATTTTTTTAAAATAGGTAGTATATACATATGGCACAACATTCAAGTAGTACAAATGGATATTTGGTAAAAAAAAAAAAAATTCCCCATAGTTTCCTATTCATCCATTTCCCCCAGGGGGGACATACATTGTCATCAGTTTCTTGTGTTTTCCTCCAGAGAATGCATATACAAATACATAGACACACACAGAGTAATTTATGTGCACAATTTTCTGCACTTTTTAAAAATCCTACAATGTATTGGAAATTTTTCTATATCACTACATAAAAATATATATCATTCTCTCCAATAACAGCACAATATTCTATTACATTGGACAGTCCCAATATTTGGTGGACAGTTGTTTCCATTATTTTGCCATTGCTAACAATGCTGTAGATAACATCCTTGCACATTAGGCAAGATGTACCATCAGGTGGAAAGAGACAATATCTGAGTTATCACTTGGAGAAGTACTGCCCCCCTCTACACATCCCCAAATTTTTCTAAAATAAAGGGTTCAAAAACCCACCTGCACTGAACGGTGACTTGAGTGAGCAGGAAAATTTTCTTAATCCAATCTGTGTACTGGGTTGTTATTAGGTAGCTGGAAATAATTACCCCAACTAATGCAAGAAGTAAGAACAGTGAGTATAATTTATACTTCAAAGATGTTTGGAGGGAAAGATATAAACAAATAATGACAGAAACATATAAAATGAAAAAAGTAAAGAATATTGGCAAAGTGAGAGAGAATGAAAGCAAAGATAAAGGAAGCTAAATTTTCATTCCTCATTATAAAAGAGGAAAATATAAACTATTTTTCCCCTCCAGATTAGGTATGATGAAGAGGATGGGGAATATTGAAAGAAACACTGAACATTGTTTTGATATTTTGGGAGAAGTGGTAGGCTAATAATCGACTGGTAGAGACCCAGAAATAATAGTGAGAGTGTAGTATATCACTGATAAACCTTGAAAGGCTTTGGATACTGACAAAGTTAATGAAAGAATATTTGTTATTAAAACTGCATCACTGAGATTAGATAGCCTAAAAATGTAACTGACCCAATTACCATGATTTTTCAGATATCTCTCAACAATGAAAGTATAAAAAAAAATGCAAACTGGTTGGAGATTGGCATGAAAGTGAAGATCACAGAAATAAAAGATTCTCGGTTGGCAGTAAGATAATATTTGAAGTGAATAATCTCAAGAGTCATGTATTCAAGCTGAGTAGACATATTAGCAATCTAAAAACAGGAGTAATAAAGTCCTACCAAAAAGGTGAGGAACAAGAGGTCACTGGAGATGAGGAATGAAGTAAATAGAGTGTGTAAATTTTACGAGACAAACAAGATGATAAGATTGTGACTGAAATGGAATGCAGTCTAGGTCACTGGAGTTAAAGATATTGAGTGACTGAGAACTCAATATTTGCATGGCTATTTGGATCAAGAGATAAAATTCAGGATGCCCATGAAGAAACCTGCAAATTTCAGAGATGATGGTAGAAAACAGATGCAAAATATAGAAGACGAAATATGGTTTAATCTCAGCTTTACACAAATAAAGGTGGCAGGGTGATAATGGCAGAATAACAGATTTAGAACTATTAATGGGTGGCAAATAGACAATCATCATAATCCTTGATATATTAGGAGTCAGGTTCAGTTAAGGAAAGGGAATGGAAAGAGCACTTGAAAAAGTTTAACTGAAAAGGAAGTGATGGAGAATTAAGACCCAGGACTTTGAACATGGCAGACCAAAGTCAAGTATCTGCTCTATCATGAACTAATGGTGTGACCATGGGCAAGTTATTCTAATTCTATAAAGCCCAGCTTCCTCATCTCCAATATTAAGATAATGATAATAACTACCTCATGAGATTTTTATAGAAATGAAATAGAGCTGAACAAACAATAGCAGTGATCTTTGGGGAAATAAAAACCGATGACTATAAGTATTATTCAGATAGCCTATGTAGAGAAAAAAAATAACATGGAAGGAAATGTGACTGATGGGCAGTAATGATTAGGGCCAGGAGTCCAGTGAGGAAGAAGGAAGAACTAAGTTGGGACAAAGCTATGTTTAATAAAGGGGAGCATTGAATATGAAATAACTTTATATAGAAGACTCTTGGAGCAATATACATGGTCAAAATTATATTTGGAGTATTGTTTTGGCAGTGTAGGACACTGTAGAATTGTTTCATGCTGGGAGATTTGGTGATTGATTCCCACTGTGGGGATAAAGTCAATGCAAGGGCAAATGAATATATTGAATCTATCAACCACAAACTCCCCTTTTAGAATGGATAAGCAATGAAGTCCTATTGTATAGCAGAGGGAACTATATCCTATCCCTTGGTATAGAACATGATAGAAGATAGTATGAGAAAAAAAAGTGTGTGTATATATACACACACAAAACATATATATATGTGTTTTTGTGTGTGTATGTATTATATATATGTATATGTGTATATATATGTCTGTATATATATTCTGTGTTAAAATACACACGACTGGGTTACTATGCTGCACAGCAGAAATTGGCACAGAATTCTACATCAATTATACTTTTTTTTTGTCTTTTTGCTATTTCTTGGGCCGCTCCTGTGGCATATGGAGGTTCCCAGGCCAGGGGTCTAACGGAGCTGTAACCACCAGCCTACACCAGAGCCACAGTAACGTGGGATCCGAACCACGTCTGCAACCTGCACCACAGTCCATGGCAACACCAGATCCTTAACCCACTGAGCAAGGGCAGGGATCGAACCCGCAACCCCATGGTTCCTAGTCAGATTCGTTAACCACTGCGCCACGACGGGAACTCCTAAATCAATTATACTTTAATAAAAATTAAAAATTAAGAAATGAATATGTTGATTGATACACTTGTATAGCCATTGTGTTTATGTTCTATAGGATTTTACTTAAATCAATGGGCTCAGCCCTAAGCAATGCATAGCAAAATCCAACCTGCCAACTAATAAACTGAAAAACCATTCAGGGGCAGGGTTATCTAATAGACATGAGAAAATAAACATTTGGATTCTTTGAATCTTGCCTGTAGATCACTGTAATTTGGAAATACTAACATTTTCATGAGTATTTAGAAACGGTGATTTATATTCTGTGTTAAAATATAAAATTGCATATTTTTCCCCTCCACTTCCTCTAACAATGCATCATTTCACTCACATTAATAAAACAGATGCTTCCATTGTTTTGTTCTCTTGCAAACTCTATGTGCCCTTAGAAGAATTAAGAAGACCATCCCTCCTGGCATGAATAGCTGTAACCTTTGGTCACCTACACTGAAGCGCTTCCTTTCCTCCTTCTTCCCTTTTCTCAGTGTATTTCTCTTTCCCTTCCTTTGCTGGAGAAGTCATTTTCTCTATTCTCCCCTCTTCTGGGTATGAAAACGTGAATTCTGAATTACTCCAACTTAGGTAACCCTTAGGATAATTTTTTAAGCAGCAGGAAACAGGGCTATCTGGCTGCGCAGATAATGATATCAGCTGCTTCCTTCCAAAACAACAGGTGCTTTGGCATAAAAATGTATATCATCATACTGAGATGATGACATCAGTTCATACTTCAGCTTAATTATAAACTACCTCCATTAATCCTCAAATAATTAAACATTTTGTGTGTGCTGCAAGGTGAAATGTAAAGTTAGAAGTGCCTGGATGTTTACTGAAATGTTTTGGAAATGTATTTTCTCTACCATGCATTTCTTTGTACATCAGCAGAATAAAATTTGAAATGTATTTCAAAAAAGCTTATTTTGCTTCTACCAGAGAAAATAGAGGATGACATAATTAATTAAGTGTAATATTTTAAGTGTTTGCATGTGCTTAGAACAACCACATGGAATGCTAATAGCTAAGCAGGCTATATATGATTAAGAATTAATAGCAAAATAATTTTAATTAAAAATATTAAATATTTGAAGTACCTTCATTCATATTTCAGTTTGATATTTTCAGTAATAAATGCCACATACTTTCATTTATGTTGCATAAAAAAAGAATATTCAGTTAGTAGCATCTGATATGTAACATTAAAATTAGTACATCAGATGTTTTTAGTAAAAACGAAAGTTTTTTATGAAGTAACACTTGGCTCATTGCTTATATTTCTAATATTCAAAAATTTCAGTTAATGATATTTGCTATATTATTTATATCATAAAACCCCAAATGGAATTATAAAACCTATAACCTTTCTTGATTCAGGAAAGAAATGTAACAAGTAAGATTACTATATCCTTCCTTTTTAACTTTAAAATATACAGCTGACCTTCTTTAAAATAGTTGTTACCTTCATGAGCCAGATGTGTTTCTAAGCACTTGTATGGAATAGATCCAAGGACATAGCCATTTATGAATCAATAAAGTATGCATTTGTCATTTGTTATTGGGTAAGACTTAAGCTGACATCTTTGACATGCATACAAGTGTCCCAGCACTTAGTAATTATATTAACAATTTAGTGGAGATGATTTTCTGGAGTAATGAGAGAACTGGTATAAAGTTGTTTTTTTATCACAGAAGTAGATATTCCCATGGATGTTAGCTGTTCACCATACATCATTTTAAAAGTCCACCTTCCTGAGGTTATATGACAATTGATATAAAGTAAATTCTGTAAATTCCCAGGAGTGCATCGTTATCTGTTTATCATGAAGACAGCACAACAGCTGTACAAAGTTGTTCTTAAGTGGATTATTTTTTCCATTTTTTAAAATGTAACCAGTTAACAAGATTTTTTCTCTTGGTAGGCACATAATGATAAATTTATACAAGGAGAGTTTTATTCTTTCCAAGTAAAACTCAGACTGGAAATTTTCAGTGGATTTAGCTGAAACATTTGGGTGACCATATGGAGCTCTCCATGGCGCCATGGGACCACGCAGCTATGAAATCTGATCACTATCTCCCCAGTGACAGCTGGGCCTTTACACCATCAGAAAATTTTCAGACTTCTAATTTGTCATAACTACCTCCTGTGGAAAGGAAATATGTTATGTAGCCAGATACAAAAATTCTTAGTGCCCAGCACAACAAACAGTTAATTCCTTAACTGCATTTTGTGATTCACTATGGAGTCTTGTTTGGTTAGGGTTAGCCAATTGCTCCTCCCATTCAGAAAGCCATTTTCATGGAACTGTATCCAGAGAAAGATTCTGTCACAGAGCTTAGCATTTTAAATACATTTAAATTGTAGTTGCTCTCCAGAAGTCTGTTATGCCGCCGAGATGTTTCATCTGGGTTCCATTGGCCCTATTGGTCTATTTAAGTCTAATGACTCTTCATTTGAGTAGTTGAATATTATGCTATGGCTCCCAGTCCCTGCTTCTTTCTACATAGTGAGGCTAAAACTGTTCGCCTGCTGTGATTCTTTCCCACTATCAGCTGCTCACAGGGTTATTAAGTATCCCTCAAGCCATTCAAAGAGATAGAGATGTTTTTCCTCTCCCATTCCTGACCAGTTAGCCAGAGTTTCTGCTTGGGAGTCCCCTCATAACCATTCCCATCACAGAAAGAGCTCTTAGGATGAAGTCTGTATTTTTCCTCAACCCACGTGTCGTTGAAGACTCAGAAGTGAATTCAACTTCAACTTCTGCTGCTCAAATCCTTTCATTTAGTAGTTTTCTTTTTTAAATGTATCATCCCAGTAATCATTTTTTAAAAATCACTTATGTTTGACTTTTTAAATGAAGGCCCTACCACAATCTTTAATTCAATACAGTGAAGAAAGACCTTGTGGCCTTTCCTTCATCTTCCCATTTTTCAATCCTTATATTAGCTATGTAGATATTAGGACTGTATTTACATTTATCACTAGCTGCTCCATATCTTTAAGTGCAACCTAAAAGTCTAAAATCTATCTATACTAATTTCATAGTATAGTTCACCTAACAATAACAGCTAACATCTACCCAGCACTTACTGTGTTTCTGGCACTAGTCTAAATACTTTACGTGAACAAACTCATTTATATGTTACAACATTCCTATGAGACTGACACAGTTGTCATCATTCTCATTTTAGAGATGATTAAGCCAAGATACCAAATGACTAAGGTCACACAACTTATAACTATCAGATACAGGATTGAAGCCAGGTTGTCTGATTTGAGATCCAGTGCTGTTAATCACTACACCATAATACTTCTCAAACTAGGAATGTGGGAATTTAGCTTGGCACTGAAATGAACAGAAAAAATGAATTCTATTAGTTCTGTCACTTTGAACTAGCGCTGTGATGGTGACACCCGCTCTGGGTTTCTGTTCCCTCATTTTAAAAGTAACAAAAATGAGATTAGTTCTTTCCTTTTCAGCAATAAAATCCTAAGGTACAGGTTCTTTATGGGTGACTATAGTTCACAAATATTCTTATAAATACTGGTTAGTTCAATGGACAGTATTTAATACTATTTTCTTTAATTTCCATATTGCAGTTACTATACCCTATACAGTTTTTTAATCCATCAAGCACTTTGCCTTCTGTTATTCTTCAGTACATCAAAATCAATGAGAAGTAAAATATTTGTTTAGTTCCATGCATCTACTATCTCATGTCTCAAATCTCTCCTGCTGATTTATCCATGTCAGTCTTCTTTCTCTGACCTCAGCCAAGTTGTTCTTCTTGCCAATCATACCCCATAGCTTACATTAGCCATTCTCTACTTCCCTTCTTCAAGTGAGCATTACATTTTACTCATGAACTACTAAATTGGGGTTGAATGGAGTCACTCGAGCACTTCAGCTCAACTTTCAGCACTGCCTTTACATTGCACTCCTGGTATCCCATGTCATTTTGCCATTTACAGAACATACTCAGTTTGCAGCTTTACCTAATTCTTCCAGAATGTCCACTTTCAACTGATGATGGGCTTTAAAGCACATCTACAAAATACCTTCACTGCAATACCTAGATAACCATTTGACTAATAATGAGGGACTATGAAAAAGTGGACACATGAAAGAGACTATCACAGTCTACCCCTTGATATGAAGGCACCCATATCCTAGGATCAAATCTCCTTAAATCTTATTTAATATCCAAGTAAATACAGTAACAAAACCATATTTCTGCTGAACATGAAACAATATCTTGGGAACAACCAAAAGCAAACTATACTTTTTCTTAAAAGAGGTGGAAACTTTTTGGGAATGTTCATTCTCTTCCTTTGATTTCCTACAGCTTAAATATTGTGAGAAAAAGTTAACTATTATTAATACACTTTCTGTTAGATGACAAAGGGATAACAGACAGAAAAAAAACCAAAGATATATGGTCAAGATACATGGAAATATTCATAACAAAATGAGGATGGAATACTCATAATGATTATAATCTTTTTTCTACAGTGATCATGTGGCCACAGCTAGTATTTATAATTACTTTATTCCATTACCCATTCTGCTGCTTTTGCGCTCAGCTGGTCATAGTTCTTTACTTGGTGGCATGATCCATTCCATAACTTCATTCCTAAAGGGTTTGAGCAATTAGAAGTCCTACCTTAATTGACTTGTCATAGCTTTCTATTGACATTACAGAATTTGGTAATACCAAGAAATACCCTAAAGGATCTTCTGTATTCCAGATATATTCTTCCTTAACTGCATTGTGTAGTAGCAAACAAATTTACCTTGCATCCCAGCTGACACAGTTGCCCTCTTTTTTGCCTGTTATTTCAGAGGCGCAAGGAGACCACAGTGAACCTCTAACAGACTTTTTTCAATTAAATGGAATCATCTTTATGTCTCTTTATAAAAGAAATTTTCCCTTCAGCATTAAGACTTCTGGACAAGCAGAGCATAGAGATGATGGAGATAAGAAGTCAATATTTTTGCCAGTGGATCACTATGAATAATAGTGAATGGTACCACTCCCATGTCCACCCTTTGATGCTGGATCTATGAATCCTGTCTATTGGATAACAGTCTCATAATTGCAATGCTAATTCAGAGTGTATGCAGCTTCCTGGAACTTGTCTAAGTCCCCAAGATATTGCCACCTAGTTGGCACTATGACTGATTCTTCAAAAGCCATCCCAATCTTCTGGCCACCCAACTGCTTCAGGATGATGGGGAACACGGTAAGACCAAGGAATTCCATGGACATGAGCTTAATGATGCACTTCATTAGCTGTGAGGTATGTCAAATACAATGATATGTGAAATGGCATGATGGTGGATAAGGCATTCTTTAAGTCCATGGATGGTAGTTTTGGCAGAAGCATTGTGTTCATGGAAAGCAAATCAATACTTAGAATGTGTCAGTTTTATGTACTAAAAATGTGCTACCTCTTTTATGATGGATTGTAGTCCAATGTAATCAACTTATCATCAGGTACCTGGATGATCACTCACAGGTATGATATCTTATCAGGGACTCAATGTTAATGTCTAATGTGGGTGATTCAACACTCAACAATGGCTGTAGCCAGATCACCTTTGGTTAGAGGAAGTTGCTAAACCTATGTATGATATCTATCTTTGCAACCATGGCCACTTTTTTCACAAGCTGCTAGGGAGCTGGGAAAGGGCCTCACTGCTATTTGTGGAGCGTGTAATCCCTTGTGCTTGATTATTATAATCCTTCTTTGCTGAGGTCACTCTTTGGTGACCATTTGCATGGGACACAAAATGTCTTTACATACTTTGCCCATTCAAAGAGATCTATTCACATGCCTCTCTCTATCAGACCCCCTTGTCACCAAATTTCAAATTATGTTCCTTCCTAAATGCCTGATTATTCAGTCAAAAATTGACCAAACTCCATGAATCAGTATTGATTCTCACCACACTTAAACAACTTTATTATCTCAGAGCTCTGTAGGGAAAAACCTGATACTGTCTCAATAGGCTAAAATAGAGATTTTCAAGTACGACTTCATTCTTTTCTGCTATCTCTAGATAGGGTCTTTTTTCTTGCATTTCCAGGTTCTGGAAGTTTTTCACATTTCTTAATTTTGTAGACTTTATCTCCAAAGCTAGCACAGTTGAATCAAATCCTTATTACATCACTCACATGGAATCATTCTGATCTGTTCATAGTCACATCTCCCTCTGACTCTCCTCCTCTCGTCTTCAATTTGGAGGACACTTGTGTTTATAATTAGATAATCCAAAGTACTCTCTATATGTCAGTAATTTAACCGCACTTGCAAAGTCCCCTTTGCCACATAAGGTAACATATTCACAGCTTCTAGAGACTAGGATGTATACATCTTTGGAGAGTTATTATTTTATTATCACAGCCTATACTTTGTACTCAAAAGATTCAGATCAATCCTATGTACAAATTGCATTCACCCTGTTCCAAGGTCCATAGTATCTCAACCCATCATAGCATCAACTCAAAATCCAACATCTCATCTATCATCTGCATAAAATCCCCCAAATTAATTATCATTAAAATAATTGAAATCATCAAAATATAATACATCCTTATATAAAATTCTCTCCATTTGTTGACCTGTGAAACTAGAAAATTAGCTTCTCCCAAAAGATAATAGTACGACTGGCCTAGGATAGCAGTTATAGGCTACGTTTCTCAAAAAAAGGAGAAAAGAAAACTGAAAATGGGTAATTGATCCCCAAATTTTAAAAATCCAGCCAGGCAAACATTATTTGGTTTCAAGTTCTGGGAATAATGGGTCTACCCTCTGGACTTGAAACCCTACAATCTGAGCTCAAGGTTCCACCCTCTTCTCTTATGACCACACCTCATGAGTTATCTTCCCCTTTTTATGAAATGATAGCATATGTTTGTTGCTGAGTAATGTTATCAGCCTGCTTCTTCCCTGGAGAATTTTAGAGATCACAAAATTTTCTTTTATTTTTCTTCTTTCTTATTCATTCAGTCCAAGCTGGCAGTGTTTCTCCTGGTATAACATTCTCAGAATCTTGTGGATTTCTTGCAAATGTCTTGGAGATTCACTCCAGTAGATAAACGTCTCCTCCACAAATCTTTCCTAGAAAATCTCATGTCTTTTTTTGGCTTTTGCCTAGTTCACGTATTATGAATCACGTGCCTAATATCTTCAGAGAATATTTGTGTTACTGAATACTCTGATATTTTTATATTCTTGAGGTATTAGCTAAAGGCTATATAACCACATTTTATTTTTTTTTTCTTTACAGTCTGCCTTTCTGTTGGGGAACATCTTAATTTAATGATCCTTTGCAATTTGGATAGGCTGAGAATTTCCCAAGTCATCAAGTCATAGTTCCTCTGTGATTAATAATACTTTTCTCAATATATCTGAGTCCTCTTGCATTTTACTATAAGCAGACAGAGGAAACCATGCCACAAATTTAACATTTTTCTTGTAAATCTCAAATAAATGTCAAATTTCATTGTTTCCAAATTCTGCCTTCCACATAACTTCAGAACATAATTTTGCCACTAAATAATAAAAATCTCCCCTTTCTTTAGTTTCTTACATTTCTCATTTCCTCCAGAGTCCTCAGCAGCAGCACCTTTAATATCCAATATCTCCTAGAATTTTGTTCATCACTATTGAGGTATTAGCAAAGATGGAGTTTTTCTCTTTAAAGGTCCTCGTTTCCTAACTTCTTAATAGTAGAGTTACTAACACCCATGTTGCTATTAATAGTATGTTAGAGCAATGTAGGGTTTTGTTGTTTTTTTGTTGTTGTTTTTTTGCCTTTTTGCTATTTCTTTGGGCCTCTCCCACGGCATATGGAGGTTCCCAGGCTAGGGGTTGTATCGGAGCTGTAGCCACCGGCCTACACCAGAGCCACAGCACCGCAGGATCCGAGCCACGTCTGCAACCTACACCACAGCTCACGGCAACGCCGGATGGTTAACCCACTGAGCAAGGGCAGGGACCGAACCCGCAACCTCATGGTTCCTAGTCGGATTCGTTAACCACTGTGCCACGACGGGAACTCCTGTTGTTGTTTTTTTAAAATTACATTCTTCAAAATTCTTCCACCTTCTTCTCATTGCCCAATTCTAAAGCCACTTTTATATTTTTAGGTATTTGTTACAGCAGTACTATACTTCCCAGATACCAAAATCTGTGTCTGTCATGTTCAACCAGAAAACTAGAACTAGTAGTATATTAATATTAAGAAATTTGTTATAAGGAATGTTTTTATGTGATTTTGGGGGCTGGATAGGCAAGTCTGAAACTGATAGGGCAGACCATCAGAGAGGGCAGGCTACACCCCTTGGGCATGAGCAGAAGTTGTTGTCTACATGTGGAATTTCTTCTTCAAAGAATTAAGCTTATCCATATTATGTCAGATAATCTTAAAGTTACCTGCTTATGATCTTTAATTACATTTACCAAATACCTTCACAGGTACACATAGATTAGCACTTTATTTAATAACTGTGGATGGATGATAACCTAGCCAAGTGGACACATCAAAAAGACGATCACAATATGTTAAGTGTCAAAATGATTTTTCTTATCTTAATCCTTGCTCATGAACTTAACACACAAGGAACTTAATAAAAATTTCTGGTTACAATTTTCAAATCTTTAAAAAGGAATAGTAATACCTATATTGACCCAGTATAAGGAAGAACACTATAAATTGTTGACTATGGTATAAAGCACATAGTAGTTGTTTAATAAATATTAATTTTTCTGGTCTCTTTTCTTCTCACAAGTAGAAATAGAGTCTGTGAAATTTTTGTTGACCACTCCCAGAACAAACTGAAGTTAATTATGGACATTTAATTAGAACCTATAAAATAATATTACAATTATTTATTCTCCCTGTCTCTTTCTGATCAGTCTGCAAAGTTGTAGAGTTCCTAAGCCATGTTTCATCTTAGTTTTTCCTATCTCTAGTCTACCCTCCATATGTGTGAACCTTAGGGATTAGAAACTGTCTCTTTTGCTCCCATTGAAATGTAACCATTAAAGCACCATATTCATAGCAATAATAGTGAGGTGTTTTTCATGATGACCGTGATGATGACAATGATGACTATTTGCTATAGGTTGATGAATACAATTGAGCACAACATATTTGACAGGCACTGGAGATTCAAATCAACAGGACAAATGACCACAAGTAGATTAAAATTTAAAGTTGAAGCAAATATTAAATAAATAAACTGATTCAAGATTAGTTAAAAAAGTAGCAAAGCTAACAGTTCTTGAGTATGTATTATGTTCTCAGCACAATTTTAAGGACTTTATTAATCCAATTAAAGAAAGTATGAAACACTATGTTTAAAGAAATATTAATGGAGACACAAAAGATTCAGACTATGTGAAAAGTTAATGGAGAAAGAAATTCTACTAATCTACTTTAGAATAATGATTTCTAATTTCTATTTTAAAATTCTTTAATGGTAGCTTATAGTTCAAACAGAAAGAGCTATATTGTTCTATGGTTTCTAAAAATTAAAGTTGAAGTTGATCAACCTCATCATTGAACCCCAAGAGAGGGATAAAAATGACAGAAAAAAATTAAAAAGGAAAAGATATTCATAGAAAACTGTACATTGGCAATGTACCCAAAGTTCAACCTTAGTACTTTTGTTGAGCATGGCAACTGAGTGCAGAATCTTGCTGCCACATTGGAGCTTGATATTATATGGGATAAATCAAGCAGACCCTATGTACAGTGATTAAAATGAAATCCATTTACTGGTATATGTTCCCTGGCTTCCACCACTGCCAAGATAATTGCCACTGCCAAGGCTTTATGTTCAATGAACTCAATCAGCCAGTCCAAAATGTCACATGTTGATGCTGGATGGTGCCAAGCAAAGAGGAGAGTTTCTAGAGAGCCTAGGAGGGGGGAAAGCTCATACAAATGAGCTTTTTGGCAAGACATAATCCCCTTTGGAAGAACCCCTACCTTTCACAGAGCATACTGCATTTTGCTAGGAACAAGTCCCAACTGTGTTCCTTTTGAGAAATACTGGTAAGTTTCACCATCACTGATAATATGGGTCTGATGGTGGCAAAAATTCTCCAAATAAGTGCCTACTATATTTATTTTCCAGATGATCACTTATTCTCAAAATATCTTGTTATATTTCTTTTTAAATAAAAATTTTCCAACTTCTCTAGTGTCTTGCTGTAGCTAATTATCCCTATAATTTTTCTCCCACTTCAATGTTAGAACTTATAAAGAGTGTAAAAAAAAAAAGACTATAAAAAATTGTGTAATGCAAAGCAATGGACAGATAAAGGCTTTGTATTTGCACTTTATTTTAGAAAGCACCTTTGTTTTGTCTTTTACATGTAGATGATTTCTTCTCTTGATTTTCATCCAAGGAGAATTTTATTCACCTAGTAACTTTCCATAAAACTGAATACAAAAGATTCCTATCTTCTTATTCTAGCTTTACCCAGAATGGATATAATTTGTTCCACCAAGTTTTCATTACTCTTTTGCTTTGGTGTGTTGTCATGTATTGTCACATTTACTTTCTCGAAAGCATGAGAATATGGTTGCTACAATATACCATTAAATAAATGTCTTTCTTTTATTCAACTGGTAGATATCAGAACAAGAGTTGATATTTAGCAAAGTTGACCTTATAATAAATCTGTTTATAGTTTATTCTTGGAATATGCTACAGCTTGAATCCTTAGTATAAATTTGATGAATTGTTTTCAATTTACTTTTTTTTGAAAAAATATTTTCCTTGAAATTATGAATTGATATGTAAAGATAAAATACTCCAAACATCAATACTCCAAAATAATAATCTTTAGATTCTACCACCTAGGGAATTAAGATTTATGTTTTAAGTTCATATAAACATCAATTAAAAGCTATGTAATGGCTCTATCTAGGTTCAGGGATAAAAATGCAGCCTAGAATTGTTGTGTATGTAGATTGTAGATGTGTGTGTGAGTGTGTAATTTTTCTTTCTTTCTTTTTTTTTTTTTTGCCACACCAGTGGCATGCAGAAGTTCTCAGGCCAGGGATCAGATTCAAGCCATAGCAGTGACATTAAATCCTTAACCACTAGGTAACGAGGGAACTCCTAATTTTTCTTTTATATTGTATGGAGAAATTGTATTTAACCAAGTAAAAAATAAGACAAATTCTATAAATCCTAAGGTTTGTTTTTGTAAAAATCCATCTCTTAAATTAATACTACTTAATATTTTATACTGCTACAAGGAGAAACAATAAAAATTTACAAACCACTGAATTATTCATTTATTTATTTATTTGTCTTTTGTTTTTTCAGGGCTGCACCCATGGCATATGGAGGTTCCCAGGCTAGGGGTCTAATCGGAGCTACAACTGCCAGCCTATGCCACAGCCACAGCAATGCCAGATCCAAGCCGCATCTGTAACCTACACCACAATGGCAACACCGGATCCTTAACCCATTGAGTGAGGCCAGGGATCAAACCTGCAACCACATGGTTCCTAGTTGGATTCATTTCTGCTGTGCCAAGATGGGAACTCCACAAACCACTGAATTAAAAACATCATTTCCCAAGGAAAAAAATGCAGCCTATGTACTTCCATACTGTTTCATAAACACTTTCTCCCCCTTCTTTACCACTATCCTCTAAATCAACACATCAAAAAATAGGCAAGACTTTCTGAGATCTATATAAGTTTTAATACAAATGTTCCTGAACTAATAATTTCTAATAGTTTTTAAAGTTAAGAAAAAACTGGTTCAACCTAGTAAAGAGTGTAGTCATCTTACTGAGGTATTAATAAAAAATAAATGAAGAGATACTCACACCGACTTCCTAAATAATTTCCCCTTTAAGTCTAGAGCCAAGAAATGGACTGAATCTATGAGGTAGATTTTTCTTTCCCAGATTGTTTTTTCCTCCCCACCCAACCATAGTGGTCTATGTTCAATAACATTTAAGTTGCTTATCCCCTTTCCCTTCTTTTTATGTAAACCATTGTTTAAGAGACAATCTTAAAAAAAACAAAATAAAAAATTTATGATTATATAGAAAAATGCATCTTCATGGTTTTTGTTTATCTTAGATGGTTGAAATTCCTAGTGTGTTCTATTCCTGTTGTTAAAGTTAGCCATTGCCATTAACCTTGTTTGTACTGTTTTTATTGATGACTTCTTGAGGTTGTTTTGAATATATGTGCTTATTAGGAACAAATAACTCTTCTATTCTCCAACTTAATTACCTGACTACTTTAGATCTTGAAAGAGGAAGATTTTTGTTCCCTTTATTTAAACAGACTGTTCTCCGTTTTTACTAATCAGACTCTCTTGTCTTTCCTGAGGTGATGCTCAGACACCAAAACACAATTTCTAACCATAACTTGATAAGATTTTCATATTTTTCATTTCAATTCTTGTAACACAACTTAATTTTAACCCTTATTGCCTTTTATTGGGGGTTAGATAGAGAAGTGCAGAAAGTATGTACATAGAAGTTTGAGGGCATAAATGTCATCATTGCTCTTCTTAAAGGAGGTGTGAATGAAAAACATTGTCTGCCTTACCAGTAAACAAAGGATGTTACAACCATCAAGCTACCACAGCTGCTGGGTGGGATGACGAGCCCTGAGGGAACTCTGGATGTAGACAAATGGGCTGCCCACTGCCAAGCCCTCAGCCACTCCAAATGGTGCACCCCAGGAAACTCAAGGTGGGTAAGAACAGGGCACCAGCCCTGGATGGATAGGATGCATACCAAAGGAATGATTTCAGTGAGCCCAGATTTTGCATCTTCCCATACAAAGAAAAGAACTAACTTCCTTAACTTGAGACACACCAAGCATGAAGCTACTTCAAGGTTTCTTCATGATCTTCCCTCTCATTGGCCCTGTCTTAGCCAGATCAGCTATGACTTCCTCCTCATCATTCAGGAATTCCCTGATTTCTGTATCTCAAAAGGTTTTTTCTGATGATCCAGCCTAATTGCTCTCCACAAAGAATAGCATCATTCAATTTTATTGGCTTTATAGCTTGTATTATCAGATGTTTCTTTATTCATTCACTCCCTGCCAGTCTTCTCTAGAATAAAATTAGCTCCATGGGAGCACAGCCCACATTCTCACAGCTCTATTCCCACAGGTGATACACAATAGGTACTTTATAAATGGAAACTGAAATGAGTATGAAGCCAAGAGGTTAAGTCAGAAAAAGTAGAGAAAGAAATTGTATGTTATGATTATGGCTATAATTATGAATATGATTACTCTTCTAAGTCACTACTAATAAAATTTACTCTGTAGTTGACATAAAAAATCCTCAACACATAATATACAAATTATGCACATAAGTGATAAAATTAAAGAGAATTAGAAATCTGGAATAGCTAATAGATGACCACACCTTCTTGCATTCCCCTTAGAACTGATGGAGCCTAGTGGAAGGGGATGATGGAAAGCAGGTGAAACCCCTGTTGACTATAGAGCTGGACAGAAGCTTCTCTTGATACATGGAACTGGGTGGGAGAGGCCCTTCCCTCAAGACTTGCTCATTGCCTGGAAATTAGTTTGCCTTATGTTCATCCATCTGGGTTGTGACAGCTAATTCATTTTCTCTTTAAAAGAAATTACAATTTTGGCACAGGTCTTAATGCTTAGCTCCTAAATCTTCCGTTTTAAGTTTCATTGAATGTTGATTTTTCAATCCACTCTGAAAATATATAGCAGATATTTGCAAATCTAGTTTACTTGAAACTTTGGTTTTCTAAGATGCAGCTTAGGATATCTTATTGTAACCAGGTCTCTGGTTCATTCTTCCAAGGCTAGAGGAGGGAACTATGGTAATATTGTATTAGACAACAGAAGCATCTGTTCTTCATGGAATTTTGAATAGTAGAAGGCTGGTGATCCCTCCTGATAGGTAATGAAAATAAGAGTTCATGGTAGGCTTTTCTTCTCTGTGGCAGGCTGCTCTAAGTATTCTTCAGTGGGATTCAGACCATTAAATGCATCTTGGAAAATCTGTTATCAGCAGGGGAGTGGGAGACTATTGTTCATCTGAAACTCACCCAAGGTCCCAGTAAAAATCATTGTGATAGTATATCTGATAGATCAGATTATTTTATACTGAATTTCAAAGGATGGCCCCAAATCTCTATATTATACTATCTTTACAATTATGTGGATAGAAAATATTATATAGCTTATATTACATTATTTATGTTGTTTTCTTCTTTATGTAACCAGGTAGGACCCTGTGGGGCCTTCCCAGCACAGGCCTCCCCTGCATATCCTCTGCTTTATCTTCTCTCTGAAGTACCTAGAAAATAGTAACTAATGCACATTTTGAGTTGTTTTACAGATGCTAAACCCTCCAACTAATGGAAGAAAAGAACTACTTGTTGACCATAAGCACATAGCCCCCAGGCCTACCAGGGCCTAAAGATTGATAACATTAACCCTTGTGACACTGCCCTGTTTGTTACCTTACCATCAACAAATCAGGGATTTGTAATGTGAACTGATCACTTTCTTCCCTCACCTGCCTTTTAAAATGCTCTCCTGAAACCCACTGGAGACTTTAAGGGCTTTGAGGATTAACTTTACTGAACCCTTATCTGGTGCCCTGCAACAAATGCTGCACTTTCCTTTACCACAACAGGGTGTCAGACTGGCTTTACTGTATAAGAGTAAGCAGATTCAGGTTTGGTTCAGTAATGTGTAGAATGAATATATAATTACGCAGCTCACACCCTTTAAAAACCTCTTCTCTCATACCATCCCTGGTTCTAACCTCCTTTGTTATTATGGAAAAATAATTTCAAAAATTCCTCTAATCCAGATAACAATATATAGCTCTTGTCTGGACAAAAAGTATAGAACAAATCTGCTTTCAAGTTTTACTTAGCATATACTGCATCTGCAGATGGGTACTCTGTTCAAAATCCATCTGCTACTGTGCATTAATACATGGAAAACTATCATTGCCACCCCCAGCTGAGGGCACATAGAATGGAAAGAATACACAATTATACCTAGAAGCCACCTGTAGAATCAGGGCTAATTCTGAAACAGGCTTGTCCTGACAAACATCACTCCAAATACAAGTCACATAATGCAAGATGACTTTTATGATTTGCTGTTTACTTTTGTAGATGTCTCATCTTTGTGGCCTAGATGATAAGATAGGTGCCCCCAAACTTCCAAATAAATCTAGAAAAGGCAAGCCTTCTAAAACTCCCACTATCATTGAAGATCCTTCATACTCAGCTCCAGGCTTGTAAAGAGCAAGCTCCAATTCATGGCTTACTCACTTTCATCCTTTAAGATATGCTAAGAGTTAAGTCCCAACACTTTTCAGTAATTAATTCCTTGAGCAAGATGACTAGATAGCATTTTTATATTGAATTTCCCTTTATATAATAAATAAATTTGAAACAATTTTTTTATCAGTTGAGCAGTGAAGATGACATCCTATTACATTTGTTTCTCTGTTCAGAACCTCTGAAAAACTCAGAAAATGATTTACAATAAAAATCACCCTTAAAAGAAAGCTTTTCCTATTTAAGCAACTAAAATGTGGAAAGTTATTGCCTGAAATCAGATGTCATTTAATTCAATAACCAGTTAAACATTCAAAAAGACTCCTCCCTCAGGCTGAATATATTTAAAATGTTTGCATTTCACATGGAGAAGGTGGGGAGCATGGATATGACTACAGTTTTTTGCTTCATAAGGCTGATGTTTTTATTCTTCTCACACTTAATGTTTTGTGTGTGTGTGTGTGTTTATGAAGATCCCATTGATTTCAAGCTTCCAGAAGAGGAGGAGAAAATACTTTTTCCTAATATTCCATTGAGGGATTTTTAAAAAAAACATGTACAAAAAAACTGAACAAGTAATGGGAGACATAATAGTTTTCATTCTCCAGTTCTCTTTCTGATAGGGATGCAGTAGGATAGTTATACAAGTAGTTGTAGAAATCCCAGTAAGGGACCATAGATAGAGAGGGAAACCTAGGCCCCTTTGGGAGATCACTGTAAGTTAATAATTACTCAAGAGGGCCATCAGAATGAGGCAGGCTTGCTTGATTAATGGAGGCAGCATAAATGCCTCAGGTCATTGGGTGGGGGATGGGGTGAGTCCTGCATTCAGGTTCAGACCAAGGGAAAGAGTTTTAGGACCACCCTTCTGCTGATTTGAATAAGCACAATGACAGTCCTAGTTTGACCTTATAGGGTCAAATACTCTCTTACCAGATACCAAGGAGGAGCTACTACTCTGAGAAAGAGGGACCAGTGGTCTTTTCCCACCCCCACTCCCTTGCATGATAAATCTGTAGCCCAACTAATTGTTGGGGCAGAGCCTCCTTGTCTGCCCACTTGCATCTCTCACAAGCATCCTGTCTTAATAAATCTATTTCTTGCCTATCACTTTGTCTCTCCCTGAATTCCTTCTCCACTGAGGTACAAGGAACCCGAGCCTCAGTAACTCCAGACACCAGGTGAGTGATTCTAATTTAAAACTGGGTTCAAGTCCCAATCTGGGTTCTGGCTGGGTTCAAGCCAATAGTGTCGTCAGTTTCATTTCTATTTCTCATTTTCTGCTTTCATTTTTGTTTTGTTTTTTTAAAAATAAATGCAACATTTGCCTCTTAGTTTCATATGATTCTGGTAATTTTATGGACTAATCAGAGTGTTCTATCAAAGGATTGATCACTAAGGAAAAAAAAACTTTTATCATTTTCCAAAATAATTAAATCTTGGAGCTACTGACTTATAAAAACTCATTCATTATCTTTTTCTTTCTTTATTTTTTTTGGCTTTTTAGGGTTGTACCTGTGGCATATGGAGATTCCCAGGCTAGGGGTCCAATCAGAGCTGCAGTTGCCAGCCTACACCACAGCCATAGCAATGCCAGATCTGAGCCATGTCTGCTAACTACACCACAGCTCATGGCAATGCCAGATCCTTAACCCACTGAGCAGGACCAGGGATTGAACCCTCAACCTCATGGTTCCTAGTCAGATTCACTTCTGCTGTGCCAGGATGGGAACTCCAAAACTCATTCATTTTCAATTAACATTGACATTGCTTGAAAAAAAGAAAACTACCCTTTCTTCTCCATGTATAAACATTTCCCATTACTTATTCCTTTCTTCTCTTTATTTTGGTGATTAGTACTTAAGTTGTAAATGTTTAGCTTATTGAGAATTTTGTTTTCTCAAGATGATACAATTTTAATAAAAATTTAATGGAGTGGTTAAAGATCATTATTACTAAACATAATGATTAATTTAATAGTTCCTCTAAATCTTACCTTGAATGAAACAGTTTATAATTCACCTACTCTGTGAAACATCTTAGGCCTTTCTACCCTAGTAGAACAGATACACACACACACAGAGTTGATTGTATTCTTTCTAGTGCTTAATAAATACACTTATTGGTAGACTCATTATACTGAGTCTACCAATAAGTTCATCTTCATGTCTATTTTCACCATAAGTCTGCTTATCTGAATGGCAGGGATTTAGTTATTTTAATATATTTGCCTATAGATAACTGAACAACACCTGGCATACACTAGACAATAATAAGCACATATATGTTGCAAAAAGTGTTTAAATTTCCTTAATTTCAATTTTTTTCTGATTATAAAATAATAAGCTTTATTGTAGAATATTTGAAAAACTTTTAAAAATACAATGAACATTCATCCTTTTTAACTCTATCATCCAGAAAGAGCCACTCCTAGTATTCATGTCTTAATTAATTGTTAAGAATTTGATTTTATGGTTTGAGATGAATAAACAAGGACTTTCACAATCCCAAACTACCTCCCTTTCCTCCCCTTAACTGTGTGTCACATCTTCCTTAAGAGATTATATATTTTTTGAAGTTTCTCTTATTATCTGCCAGTTCTTTTGCTGTTATTTGGGGTCTAGTTTGTGTCTTTCATTAATTCATTCTTTATTTTCATGCAATAAATATTCATTGACCTCCTGCTCTGTTTCAGGTACTAAACTAGCCTCGAAAAAATAATATTGAGAAAACATACATGCCTCTGCCTTCGTGGAACTTATAGTTAGGGGGGCAGAAGATAACAATTTATAAAAGACTCAGGTTTCAGTTTAAAAAGTGTGAATCCTATTGTAGGTGGGTAATCTGCAATATTCATAATCTAGACATTCAGAATTGTGTTTGAACATCTGCCATTGCCATTGTACATGTGTATATTGAGCATGTCTGTGTGTCTGTGCTTGAATGCTTTTCTTATTCTAATCTTGTTATGGGAGTACTTAAAATTTTATAGCTAAAGTGAATTTTTCTAGCCATAAAATCAAACACTCTTCCTCCTCACTCCCCAAAATTACATACTCACTTGATTTTGTTTCTGATTTGTTATTAATTTATTAAACAATATATAATCTAACCTTCCAAATAACTTTGTTTGGAAGAAATCACATATTTTCAAAGGTTTAGAACATTGAATATTCCTTTCAAATTCTGATATTTTATATATATGATCACATTAATCGTTCAAATTTTATTTTATTTATTTTTATTTTTTTATTTTTATTTTTTCGTCTTTTGTCTTTTTGGGGCTGCACCTGCAGCATATGGAGGTTCCCGGGCAAGGGGTCCAATCAGAGCTGTAGCTGCCAGCCTATGCCACTGACACAGAAACATGGGATCTGAGCCACATCTGTGACCTACACCACAGCTCATGGAAATGCCAGATCCTTAACCCACTGAGTGAGGCTAGGGATCAAATCCACAACCTCCTGTTTACTAGTTGTGTTTGTTAACCACTGAGCCACGAGGGGAACTCCAATCATCCACATTTTAAAAACTTAGTAACAAATCAAAGCCAATTTAGTCTCAGAATAGGTCTGCAACTGAGAACTATTTTTCTGTTTTTATTTATTTATTTATTTATTTATTTATTTTGCCACTTGCTTGGCACGTGGAAGTTTCCTGGTCAGGGGGCCCAGGCCACACAGTGACAATGATAGATCTTTTAAATGCTAGCCTACCAGGGAATTCCAAGAGCTGCTTTTCTGATATAACATTTCCTTTAATGAGAAAATAGATAAAAGAAGAATTTATCCTTTGATTTCTTTATCCCCCAAAAGGTTTCCATTTATTAAACTATGTTTTAAATGACTTATTTTAGTAATATTAAAAATTCAATGATAAAAAAAGGAAAAAAAATTTAAAAAAATAAACAAGAATTTGTTTTTCTTGGAAAAAAAATTCAATGATAAAGAGAAAAGAGAAGTGAGGCAAAAGAGCTTGAATTTAAGCCATTGCTAGTGGATTTCCAAAATATATTATTAATTTTATGAATTATCATTCATTTAATCTGAGTTACCTCATAACTTTTAAAAAAGTAAATCTATGTAGGCTTTCAACTTATATGTCTTAATACAAATCAGAAATGCCTGTATACTCCACCATGGCTCTACTCACCTAGTCAATGTAAAAAGTAAAGTGGGAAACTTGTATTAATAAATGTAATAGAAGGGAGGAGGCAAGATGGCAGAAGAGTAGGGGGACATGCTCGCCCTCTCCCACAAACACAACAAAAAAAACACATCTACAGGTTAAACGACTCACACAGAACAGCAATCAATTGCTCGCAGAAGAACCTAAACTCCAATAATGACAAGAATCTCGTGACATAACTGGGTAAAACAAGAGAAAAGAGGAGAGTGAGAGAAGGGGAGTTCGAGCTGGATAGGTGTTCCCAAAAGGGAACTGTGGAGGAGAAAGGGATCCCACACCCTGGAAAGTCACCTACTAGACGGAAAGATCAACCAAATCAGAGGAATCTCCAGATGCAGAGAAGAGTGCAGCAGTAAGTCGGAGTTCTGAAAAGCAGAGTGAGAACCAGACAAATCATCTGAACTACCAGCACAGTCACCAAAAATTGAGATGCTTGGGTGGGGGCTGGGCAGAGAGACCTCGGCTCCGGAGGTTAGTCCCTGGGAACCGGCTGGGGTGGGCAGTGTGGAGACTGCTTGGGGGGGGTCTAGGAACCAGTCTATCAGATTTGACAGGGCAGAGACTGCCTGGGAGACTAGAAAGCAGAGCGTTGTGTGGGGAGAGAGCAATACGCTAAGGGCTGGGAAGTGGAAAGCCACACCAGAGGGAACCTGGGAGAAGAGCTGGATCTGCAGGAGAGACAAGGTGCCAGTGTTGGGGAGGGAAGAGAATACTCCCTACACCACAGTGAGCTCACTGGCCTGCCAGCTATCAGGAAGCTGCGCTTCCCAGTGCATTCCTCCCCCCTCTCCCCTCACGGACATGCTGGACCTGGGGCTGCCTGCCATCCCAGAGGGCTGGCCTCAATACTTCACGGAAGCCTACCACTGCAGGGGCTTTCCCTGCCCTGGCCTGCTTGCCCTCTGGAGGGGCTACACCCCTGCAGAGCAGCACCCAACACTGCCAGCCCCCTGCAAGAGCCCCTGCAGCCCAGAAAAGATAGAACAAGCTCAGCCAGGCCGTGAAAAATCTGCCTTCATTCTCAGGCAGTCCTTTCAAGTCAGGCTACCCTGGGGAAGAGCCTCTGGGGTTCTCTTTAGCCCAGCTAGCTGCTCCAGCCCTCAGAGGGTGCTGCACTCCTGAGGAACAGCTGCCCAGCACCACCAGCCCCCTGTAAGAGCCCCACAGCCCAAAAACACCAGAGCAAGCTCTGCCTGGCTGAGTGAAATCTGCTCCCATTGTGGTGCGGAACTCCCAGTCCTGTCTGCCCTCAGGAAGCCCTCCTTTGCTTCACAGAGACCCTGTCAGTCCCGCCCACTCTCTGGAAAAGCCACACTGCCTCAAAGAAGACTGACCAACAACACCAGCCCTCAGGAAACATTCCACAGCAGTGCCAAGGCAAACACTGCCTGGCCACGGAGAATACAACTCCACCAGGAAAAAGAAAACACCATGCAAGATGAAGAAGCTGAGAAACCACCCCTAGTCAAACCAACAGGAGAACTCACCTAAAATAGTCAACAATGAAACAGATCTCTGCAGTCTGACAGACCTGGAGTTCAAATGAGAAATAGTGAAAATACTGAAGGAATTAAGAGAAGATATGAACAGTAATGCAGACACCCTCAGAAAGGAACTAGAAAATATGAGGAGGAGCCAAGAAAAACTAGAACATTCATTTGCAGAGATGCAAACTGAACTAAGGGCAGTAAAAACCAGAATGAATAATGCAGAAGAACGAATCAGTGATGTGGAAGACAGAATAATGGAAATCACCCAATCAGTTCAGCAGACAGAAAACCAAATAAAAAAACATGAAAGCAATAGAAGAAACCTATGGGATAATATAAAGTGGGCCAATCTGTGCATAATAGGAATTCCAGAAGGAGTAGAAAAAGATAAGGGGATAGAAAATATATTTGAAGAAATTATCGCTGGAAACTTCCCAAATCTAAAGGATACTGAGTTCAAGATACAGGAAGCACAGAGGGCCCCAAACAAGTTGAACCCAAATAGACCCACAGCAAGACACATCATAATAAAAATGGCAAAAGTTAGTAATAAAGAGAGGATCCTCAAGGCAGTAAGAGAAAAGCAGAATGTTACCTACAAGGGAACCCCCATAAGATTTTCATCTGATTTCTCTACAGAAACACTGCAGGCCAGGAGGGAATGGCAAGAGATATTTAAAGTGCTAAAAGGAAAAAATATGCAACCTAGAATACTCTATCCAGCAAGAATATCATTTAAAATAGAAGGGGAAATAAAAATTTTTTCCAACAAACAAAACCTTAAAGAATACTGCAACACAAAACCCAGGCTTAAAGAAATACTGAAAGGGCTTCCCTAAACCAAAAAGAAAGGAAGGAAAGAAAGGGAGGAAAAAGAAAAAAAAAAAAAAAAGAGGAAGAACTAGGATTGAGGAAACCACAATCAGAGAGCAGTCACTCAAATAAGCCAGTATGCAGATTTAATCATGAGCATGTATCAAACAAAATAAAATTAACAAGAAAAAAAAGAGTCATCAAAATCATAAAATGTGGGCAAGGGAAGTAAGGAAATAAATAGACCCATTTTTTGTTTGCTTGTTTCTCTTCTTAATTTTAGTATAGAAATGAAGTGTTTGAACCTACAGGACCATCAGGCTAAAACACACAATTATAGGAAGGGGTTAGCATACTTAAAAAACAGGGCAACCACAAGCCAAAACCAAACACTGCATTTGCAAAAAATGAAAAAAAAAAAACCTCAAGCAGAAAATAACCAGAGACCATCCAACCAAAAAAAGAAAGGAAGAATGGAGAACCATAGAATCAACTGGAACAGGAGGTTCAAAATGGCAATAAATAATCATCTATCAATTATCACTTTAAATGTCAATGGACTGAATGCTCCAATCAAAAGACACAGAGTGGCTGAGTGGATAAAAAGGCAAAAACCTTCAATATGCTGCCTACAAGACACTCACCTTAGGACAAAGGATACATATAGATTGAAAGTGAAGGGGTGGGAAAAAATATTTCACGCCAATAGGCCAGGAAAGCAGGAGTTGCAACACTCATATCAGACAAAATAGACTTTAAAACAAAAGACATAAAGAAAGACAAAGAAGGACACTATTTAATGATTAAGGGATCCATCCAAGGAGAGGATGTTACTATTGTCAACATATATGCCCCAAATACAGGAGCACCCACATACATACAACAGATATTAACAGACATAAAGGGAGAAATTGAGGGGAATACAATCATAGTAGGAGACTTTAATACCCCATGCAAAACAATGGATGGATCTTCTAGACAGAAAAACAATAAAGCAACAGAGATCCTAAAGGAAACAATAGAAAAGTTAGACTTCATTGATATCTTCAGGACACTACATCCAAAAAAAATCAGAATACACATTCTCAAGAATCGATCACATATTGGGACACAAATTTAGGAGCATAGAAATTATTTCAAGTATCGTCTCTGACCACAATGCCATGAAAGTAGAAATCAACCACAGGAAAAGAAATGAGAAAAAACCTACTACATGGAGACTAAACAACATGCTACTAAAAAACCAATGGGTCAATGAGGAAATCAAGAAGGAAATTAAAAAATACCTTGAAACAAATGATAATGAAGACACAACCTCTCAAAACCTATGGGATGCTGCGAAAGCAGTGCTCAGAGGGAAATTTATAGCAATACAGGGCTTTCTCAAAAAAGAAGAAAGATCCCAAATTGACAACTTAACCCAACACCTAAATGAATTAGAAAAAGAACAAAAAAGGCCTAAAGTCAGCAGAAGGAAGGAAATTATAAAGACCAAAGAAGAAATCAATAAAATAGAGATTCAAAAAAACAATAGAGAAAATTAATAAAACTAAGAGCTGGTTCTTTGAAAAGGCAAGCAAAATTGACTAACCCCTGGCCAGACTCACTAAAAAGAGGAGAGAAAGAACTCAAATAAATAAAATTATAAATGAAAAAGGAGAAATCACAACGGATACTGCAGAAATACAAAAAACCATAAGAGAATACTATGAACAACTACATGCCAACAAATTTGACAATCTGGAAGAAATGGACAATTTTCTAGAATCTTACAGCCTGCCAAAACTGAATCAAGAAGAAACAGACCAACTGAACCAACCGATCACTAGAAATGAAATTGAAGATGTCATAAAAACATTTCCTACAAATAAAAGTCCAGGACCAGATGGCTTCACAGGCGAATTCTATCAAACATATAAAGAGGATCTGGTGCCCATCCTCCTTAAACTCTTTCAAAGGGTTGAAGAAGAAGGAACTCTCCCAAAGACATTCTATGATGCTACCATCACCCTAATCCCAAAACCAGACAAAGATAACACCAAAAAAGAAAACTATCAGCTAATATCTTTGATGAATATAGATGCAAAAATTCTCAACAAAATCTTAGCCAACCGAATCCAACAACATATCAAAAAAATCATACACCATGACCAGGTTGGGTTCATCCCAGGTTCACAAGGATGGTTCAACATATGCAAATCAATCAACATCATACACCACATTAACAAAAAAAAGTCAAAAATCATATGATCATCTCAATAGACGCAGAAAAAGCATTTGACCAAGTCCAACATCCATTCATGATCAAGACCCTCGCCAAAGTGGGTATAGAGGGAACATTCCTGAACATAATCAAAGCCATTTATGATAAACCCACAGCAAATATAATCCTCAATGGGGAAAAACTGAAAGCCTTCTCACTCCAATCTGGAACAAGACAGGGATGCCCACTCTCACCACTGCTCTTCAACATCGTTTTGGAAGTCCTAGCCACAGCAATTAGACAAACAAAAGAAATAAAAGGCATCCATATAGGAAGAGAAGAGATCAAACTGTCACTATACGCAGACGATATGATACTATACATAGATAACCCTAAGGACTCAATCCCAAAACTACTTGAACTAATTAATAAATTCAGCAAAGTAGCAGGATATGAGATTAACATTCAGAAGTCAGTCGCATTTCTGTATACCAGCAATGAAATATTAGAAAAGGAATACAAAAATACGATACCTTTTAAAATTGCACCTCACAAAATCAAATACCTCGGAATACACCTGACCAAGGAGGTAAAGGACCTATATGCCGAGAACTATAAAACTTTAATCAAAGAAATCAAAGAAGATGTAAAGAAATGGAAAGATATTCCATGTTCCTGGATTGGGAAAATCAAGATTGTAAAAATGGCCATACTACCCAAAGCAATCTACAGATTCAATGCAATCCCTATCAAATTACCCAGGACATTTTTCACAGAACTAGAGCAATCCATCCAAACATTTATATGGAACCACAAAAGACCCAGAATTGCCAAGGCAATCCTGAGAAACAAAAACCAAGCAGGAGGCATCACTCTCCCAGACTTCAAGAAATACTACAAAGCCACAGTCATCAAAACAGTGTGGTACTGGTATCAAAACAGACAGACAGACCAATGGAACAGAATAGAGAACCCGGAAATAAACCCTGACACCTAGGGTCAATTAATCTTTGACAAGGGAGGCAAGAACATCAAATGGGAAAAAGAAAGTCTATTCAGCAAGCATTGCTGGGAAACCTGGACAGCTGCATGCAAAGCAATGAAACGAGAACACACCCTCACACCATGCACAAAAATAAACTCCAAATGGCTGAAAGACTTAAATATACGACAGGACACCATCAAACTCCTAGAAGAAAACATAGGCAAAACACTCTCTGACATCAACATCATGAATATTTTCTCAGGTCAGTCCCCCAAAGGAATCGAAATTAGAGCAAAAATAAACCCATGGGACCTCATCAAACTGACAAGCTTTTGCACAGCAAAGGAAACCCAAAAGAAAACAAAAAGACAACTTACAGAATGAGAGAAAATAGTTCCAAATGATGCAAAGGACAAGGGCTTAATCTCTAGAATATATGAGCAACTTACACAACTCAAAAATAAAAAAGCCAATCAACCAATGGAAAAATGGGCAAAAAACGTGAATAGACTGTTCTCCAAGGAAGATATACAGATGGCTAGCAAACACATGAAAAAATGCTCAACGTTGCTGATCATAAGAGAAATGCAAATCAAAACTACCATGAGATATCACCTCACACCTCTCAGAATGGCCATCACTAGTAAGTCCACAAATAACAAGTGCTGGAGGGGTTGTGCAGGGAACTCTCCTGCACTGTTGGTAGGAATGTAAACTGGTACAGCCACTATGGAGAACAGTTTGGAGGTACCTTAGAAATCTATACATAGAACTTCCATATGACCCCACAATCCCACTCTTGGGCATCTATCCGGACAAAACTCTACTTAAAAGAGACACATGCACCTGCATGTTCATTGCAGCACTATTCACAATAGCCAGGACATGGAAACAACCCAAATGTCCATCAACAGATGATTGGATTCGGAAGAAGTGGTATATATACACAATGGAATACTACTCAGCCATAAAAAAGAATGACATAATGCCATTTGCAGCAACATGGATGGAACTAGAGAATCTCATACTGAGTGAAATGAGCCAGAAAGACAAAGACAAATACCATAGGATATCTCTTATAACTGGAATCTAATATCCAGCACAAATGAACATCTCCTCAGAAAAGAAAATCATGGACTTGGAGAATAGACATGTGGCTGCCCAATGGGAGAGGGAGGGAGTGGGAGGGATCAGGAGCTTGGGGTTATCAGATACAACTTGGAATAGATTTACAAGGAGATCCTGCTGAGTAGTATTGAGAACTATGTCTAGATACTCATATTGCAACACAACAAAGGGTGGGGGAAAATATGTATACATGTAAGAGTAACTTGATCCCCATGCTGTACAGCGAGGAAAAAAAATTTAAAAAAATTTAAAAAATAACAGTTTCTTTTAACTAAGTCTGAAAAAGAAAAAGATTCCAAACATCTCTAAATACTCTAAAGAACTTAATGGAGAAGGAAATATCAAAGAACAACTCCAAAAAAATGTGCTTTTTTGTTGCTATTTGAGGGTTTCTTGTAGAAATGTAGTATTTGGACACTTTAGAGGGTGACTTTATATGTTGTTTGGAAGATAAATAGAAAATCTCAAGAATTATTAATAGGCAAAAAATAGCATATATGTATGTTTGATTGTATAGAGGTAAAAGTAACTTATGATAGTTTTCGTTTTCATGGTCATATTTCTCAACTTAAAATATGCTGTATCTTTAGTGTCCATGATTTTATTTGCTATTGATGAGATTTAACATTTATTTACTCTTTTCTGCACAAAGAATATTCTAGGAAGATAGGTAAAGGTAAAATATTGAAAATATCTTAAGGAAATATCAACAAACATGATATTACCTCTATTATTTTTACTTTTCGTTAACTTAAATTTTTTTACATCCCTAAGCAAAGTTTTATTTAAATATATAAAACTCCTAGAGGAAAACGTAGGCAGAACACTCTTTGACATAAATCACAGCAATATCTTGTTTGATCCAACTTGTAGAATAATGACAATAAGAGTTAAAATAAACCAATGGGACCCAGTTAAACTCAAAAGCTTTTACACAGAAAGGAAACTAAAAACAAAACAAAAGACAACCCACAGAATGCGAGAAAATCTTTGCAAACAATGCAACAAAGGGCTTAATCTCCAAAATAAACCAAAAAACTCATACAATTCAACAATAATAAAAAAACCTCAATTGAAAAATAGGCAAAAGACCTAAACAGACATTTCTCCAAAGAAGACATGGAGAGGCAATAGGCACATGAAAAGATGCCCGGCATTACTAACTATTAGAGAAATGCAAATCAAAACCACAATGAGGTATTACCTCACACTGGTCAGAATGGCCATCATTAATAAATCCACAAATAAATTCTAGAGAGGGTGTGGAGAAAAGGGAACCCTCCTACACTATTGGTGGGAATGTAAATTGGTGCAACCTCTATGAAAAACAGTATCGAGGATCCTTAGAAACAAAATATAGAACTACCATAGGATCCAGAAATCCCACTCTGGGACATATATCTGGACAAAACTATAATTCGAAAAGATATATGCAGAAGCTCCCATTGTAGCTCAGTGGGTTAAGAACCTGATGTATTCTTTGTGAGGATGTGGGTTCAATTCCTGTCCTCACTCAGTGGGTTAAGGATTAGGCATTGCCTCTAGCTATGGTATAGGCCACAAATGAAGCTTGGATCCAGTGTTGCTATGGCTGTGGCATAAGCCTCAGCTGCAGCTCCCATTTGACCCCTAGCCTGGGAACTCCCATATGCTGCAGGTGTGGCCATAAAAGATGCGGCCATAAAAGGTGTGGCCTTTTCACATGATGGAAGATAATATGAGGAAAAAGAATGTATATATATGGATGACTGGATCAGTTTGCTGTACAGTAGAAATTGGCACAACATTGTAAATCAACTATAATTTTTAAAAAAGTTCACAAACATAAGTGAATTTTTACAAATGAACATATCCATGAAATCACCATCCACATGGAGATAGAACCAGAAATCTCCATCACACACCCTGCTGGACTTTAATCTCCTTACAAAGGTAACCATTTTTATCATCATAGATTAATTTCACCTACTTTTGAAAAGTATGTAAGTGGAATCAAACAGCAAGTTCTCTATTGTGTCTGCTTTCTTTCACTCAGTATTTTATTTCTGAGATTTATCCATGTTGTTAACTATAACCATAGTGCATTTATTTTTATTGCTAAAAAGTGGAGGTCAGAAACCTTTTTCTATCAAAAGTACATACAATAAAAAAAATTTTTATGCCTTATGCTTTCCATTGCAACTACTCAATTCTAACCTTGTAGTATGTTATAGCACAAGAGCATCCATAGATAATGTGTAGATGAGTAGATATTTCTGTGTTCTAATAAAACTTTATTTACAAAAATCAGATGGTGGCCAGATTTGGTCCATGCGCCATGGTTGCCCAACCCATGCTGTAGATTACTCTACTGTAAGAGTATACTACAATTTATTTATCTAATCTACTGTTGTTTAAGGATACTAAAACACTTATAGACTATGTCTTTTGATGCACATACATATTTATATTGGGTGCATATATCCTGAATTATGTAACTGCTGGGTAGGCTAATGTTCAGCTTGGAGAGATACTAACAGCTTTCCAAATTTATACCCACCAGCAATGTTTGAGAGTTCCAGTTGCTCCATTTTTCCACCAACACTTGGTATTGTCAATTTTTAATGGGATGATACTGGAATTTAAATCTATAGCAAGAAACATATCTCCAGGGAAAGTATTACTATAAATTTAAATTTAAAAATTATTTTAGTTGATCCATACTTCCCCCTCTCAGTATGGCATGCATGCACACATAATCACAAGTCTACACACACACACACACACACACACACACACACGTAGAGGGCAACAAATGAAATAACAAGAACTGCATTTTCTAGTCTTGAAAGACCCTGTGATTTTATACTGTGCTTTAGAAAAAAGATTGTATGCTTAGAGAAATAGAGGGAAAAAGTGATGTATCCTATTATCTTTAAGAGGATCATTTTAAAACCTCAGAAACTGTCTCTAGCCAGTGCTTTCAAAGTCAGCTCAAAGTGCAGTGGGATGTGCAGAAAACGTTCATTAGTCAGGCATACTGTGAGTTTAGTCTTTACTTCTAGGAATCATTTCTAATCATTTGTAATTAGAGTAATGCTTTTGAAAATGTTTGCATTGCTAACCATGAGGACTTGAAACTCTCTCTTCTGGGAAAGTGAGCAGATGGTGTCACTTCATTTACTTTTTCCTGTTAGGCAGGGAGGACTAAGGGATTTAAGTTGTTCTTTCCATCTCTCCTGCCTAGGGTTTGGATAGTTGTCTAGTCTGTGGCCATAGCTCTTGGCTCAACTATTTTCTTGTCCAGTTCCTTTTGTTTGCTACTACTTTGATCTTCACCCAATATCAGCAATGCCTTGCTTGGATGACTCTCTCACTCTAGCTCTTACTCTTTTCCTTGGCAGGAGTATTCTTTTCTTTCGGTTGTAAGAATTTGGCCAGTAATGAGGTGGTAAGCTCCTGTCGAAGCAGCAGGAGTTGTCAGTGTTCCTTTCTTTCATTAACTTTCTTGGGCTGTAGCCACAACAGCAAGACTTCAGGGACTGAGAATTTAACCTTCTCTAGCACTGATCATTTTTCCACATGGATTCACATGGCCCCCTAGCCCCTTGGCCCCTTTCACCACTCCCCTCCCCTCACCCCGCTTTTTATAGATTATCCTGAACTTTCTGTCCAATGCTCTCCAGGGCCACCGGGAAATAATACACTTGAAGCAATTCTTTTTTTAGTTAGCCACCTTTTATTCATTGTTGTTAAATGAACAGTACTTTCACAGCTTTAACAAAAGGTGCTGAAACTTTGCTGTGGCAAATTATCTTTTTTCTTATGAAATAAGAAAATAATTGGTAACCATACTTTGTAGGATAACATTATTTATTTTAATCCTAGTGGAAGAATGAAACTCTTTGTATTCTACCTAATAATAATGATTATATATGTATATAATTAGAAATAACATTACACAGTAATCATATATTTAGAAAAATCTCAAGTAGTGATCGTTCAGTTAAATATTCATATCATCACTCACCACTCAATTCATTATAAAAGAAACAGTGTATTGAAATAGTCACTGGGGACTCTGACCAACTTAAAATGAGTTAATAATGATGATCATGATATAATAAAAGTAATAGCAATAATAATAATATTGGTATATTAATTTATATACCAAATATTATATATTCATGCACAAGTGTTATATAATAATGATAAATAGTAATTCAACTATTTTTTTATTATTTTAGATTTTTTTGGATGCCAAGTATATATCAGATGAAATGCCAGACACTAATTCCAAGATAAAACTTGTAAGGTAGTTATAATCATGTCCAGTTTACAATAAGGAAAAGGAAGCACAGACAAGTTTCCTGCCCAAAGTTAGAACTACTCTGAATTGTTTTTCTCTTCCTTCAATACTCACATCCCTCACCTCCCGTCAATCTGTTGATCTCTGAGATTTGGTTGTCATACCTATCATAAATATCCCTTTATTATCCCTGATATGAGTATTCATTTGTAAAAGCATTTTCATAGTATAGATGGTTATATTCTTGGACTTATCATAATGAAGCATAAATGTTGAAAGTCTAGATTCACATGGTATTTCAAGCTTATTTTGAAATGAATTCTATATATTAATGCAAGTCCACCCTTACTGGTGCTTCATCTTATTACAGATAGATTTATTTATTTACAGTCACTGATAGATCATGCTCTTTTATGTGATTAGAGGATATAGAGCTAATGAGAGTGTACTATTGGCTAGTTTTAATTTATATTGTTTCCACTAATTTCCAATTTGCCAATAGGGACTGAGATGATTTTCCATTCTTTAAGTCTACATTGACATGAAATTAATATCAATGCAAAAATGTGTCCATGTTGAGTACTACATTCATAATATATGCTATTATGTGCTTTATTATATTTTCTCATTTCCTGCTCTGTCAGTTATTCTAATGTTCCTTCATTTTTATTTGATAGATGCAACAATTCTCTTACCCTCAGATTTCCTGATGGATATGTTTCTGTCATCTTTTCCGACCAGCAGCATGGGCTTTTAGTTACCCCAGGAAAATTAAAAAGCAACTTCTTTCATGTAGTGCTTTTTATCTCTTAATATTTCACAGTATAAGCAAAATGCCAATCTAAGTCAATTCATTTTTATCAGGCACTCTACTAATGGCTTAGGCAGTGTGGCAATTCCATTTAAGGGCAAAAATTGAGTTCAGAAAAAAAAAAACAAAACCCAACATGGGGAGTTTCAGATTATAAAGACACAAAATTATAAAACAAAGATATAAACTCGTAGTCAAGGTTCTCTTTAACTGATAGAATTGTTTCTTGTAAGGAAATGTACGTAAGGTATTACACTACTTTATTTATATTCAATAAAACATCAAATAAATGTAGAAGAGACAATTAACTGCCTTTCTATATTCCTAAAGTTACATACGAATGATTCCAAATTTTAAAACAAAATGATATTGCCAAAATTATAGCTTTGCAATGGTTAATCCCTTTATTTTTATTTTATTTTATTTTATTTGTCTTTTTGCTATTTCTTTGGACCGCTCCTGCGGCATATGGAGGTTCCCAGGCTAGAGGGCCAATCAGAGCTGTAGCCGCCGGCCTACACCAGAGCCACAGCAACGCGGGATCCAAGCCGCATCTGCAACCTTCACCACAGCTCATGGCAACGCCGGATCGTTAACCCACTGAGCAAGGGCAGGGATCGAACCCTCAACCTCATGGCTCCTAGTCGGATTCGTTAACCACCGCGCCACGACGGGAACTCCTGGTTAATCCCTTTAATTCACTCCCCTGGAGTAATACAATCTGTTACAAACACTGGGGTTAAAGGATTTAAAACAGCCGGGCACAGTGGAAAGAGCCTTGGATTGAGAACAAGAGGACTTGGCTGTAGCCCTTGATCTCCACTCTGCTCTTAACATCCCCAGGTAACCCTGGATAAGAACCTTACCTTTCCAGTCCTTCCTTTTCTATGCAAAAAGATATTTTTTAAGAAAATAATCTATTATGTCCTTTCAAGCTCCAGACATTTATGATGATTAACTGTATCAAGTCTGGAATTTACTAAAACTATATGAATAAACCATGCCACATATTCATTATGGGGGAGGAGCAGAAACCCAGGGGAAATTTTCTAAATCATTAAGAATGACTGCTCCTTCATTATAAATAGTTCTAATTGAAAATAAGTGGTTTTGTGATCATGAGGCTTCCTAGTTTTGTGATCATGAGGCAAGTCAGTGATTCCCTATTGCCCTTAAGAGAAAGATCTTTAACATGGTCTGTCTGCAAGCTGCAGCCCCCAGCCCCAATTTAGTTCCTGTGTTAGTTGAGGTAGGTCAAATGTGTAATGGCACAAACACAATGGATGTTTATTTCCTGTTTAGATAACAGTCCATAAAGGGGTTCCTGTTGGCAGACCATTCTCCTAACAGAGACTTAGGAACCCAGCTCTTCCCACCTGCGGCTCTGCCTCCTGGAGGAACTTGTATTTTTTTGTATCTGGATGACAAAGGGGAAGAGGAAATGAGCCTTGGCTCAGAAGAGACACATATCATTTCTGCTCAATGCTATTGGTGGGAAAGGGTCACGTGATCACACCTAAATGCAAAGGTGAAAAGCTGGGAAATGCAATGTTGGTAAATATCCAGGAAGAATACCAAATGAATTTTGGTACACAGCTAGTAGGTTCTACCAAAGCTCACTTCATTTATATCCTTAAGCCACACTTTTTTCAGTACCTAGAATGCCCTTACTCTCTGCTGCCTCTGGTCTTCATCCTCAGAGCCTCCGGTTCACCTGGCTCCAATGCCCCTCTCAGGTCTCAATTTGTGGTGGCTTCCTCTCTGAGTTCCCATGATACTTTGCTTCTAGCCTATCTTCAACCTTATCATAATACTCACTACGATTTAATTAGTTTTCTGTTTTCTCTGCCAGGTTCTAAGCTCCTTGGAGGTAGAAACCATATTTTTTTATCTGATGGAAAAAGAAAGCAAGAGAGAGAACAGGAAGAAAAAGAAAGAGCGTAACTGGGGGCTGGAGAAAAGATAGCAGATGGGCTGAAGTGTCAAATCTGTTTGTTTGTTTGTTTTTCCTTCACTGAATAGACTAGTTGTTTGGCATGGTATTGTCAGATTGAAAAGAAGATCTATCCTTCTTTGTGATTACAAAAAGGGATGTTAAATTACAACATCTCATTACATTAGTATAAAATGTAACAACCTCTCTGGGATGAAAAGCAAACACTAATTCTGACAGAAAAGGGCTGCATCTGGAAATATTTTCTGGGCCCCCTTCAAGCTTGTATCTCAGCAGAATTCTTTTAAGCACTACCAAATACTTGCTGGCTTATTCACTCAAAGAATTCATAGGGCTCCTCTAATCATCTTCACTGAATAGTAACTTTATCATTCTCACTGTGAGTTTCTCAGCCTGTGAGGTGAGAAGCTATAGGAGAAGAATGGAACAAAGATCAGATTCATTATGGTTAGCTTTTGAGAGAATTATCTGGAAATTTGAAAACACAAGCAGCTGAACCAACCTTTGAATTAGTATGAACCCATCTCTTTAAAATATCTTAGAACCAGAGAGCTACAATCTTTCTGACTTCCATGTTTACAAATATAGGTGTAAAATTCTTTTTTTGGTTTCATGGGGAAATAAATCAATAGAAATTGCTATGTGGTGAAGCAGGTGTGTGCTCTTTCAGAAAAAAATATGAAAGAGAATTTTGCATGTGGCAAGAAATATTTCTGAAGTCTGAATTGTAATACATATTAGGGACCACACGAAGATGTATGAAAATAAATAGAACTATACTGATAGAATTTTACTTTGATATAAGGAATGCAAGTCAAACAGTTGAAAACTATGTGATATACAGATTAGACTACATGGCTTCATGGACTTCTGGAAGAAAGAAAATAAAATCATTTAAAAATAATTTGAGAAGTGTTTGGTTTCAGATATGAAATTATTCTATATAACATATTTTTGGCCTCAAATTCTCACAGAAATAGTTGAGACATAAATCTTGGAAAACTGTGTCAGAACATGAACTTAAAAAAAATGATAATTCAGACTTCATGAGTCACCAAAGTTTTCCACATCGGTGTGTGAATCTGCAAAACATATTAGGCATGGCAGACTTCTATTGGTGCTGCCCATAAAGAGTCTATGCCTGGCATGGCATGGATTAAAAGTGTAATGAAAACCATCAGTGTATAGATGTCAGCTTTGTATGTACTGAAATTATAAAGAAATAAAGGTGGTCACAGCATTTAAGTACCCAGACAATATTTCAGGGTCTATTAAACCCAGAGTTTTCACTGTTTACAGGTAAATTAAAACTTGACCTCCATTTACCATCAGTCTAGCTGGGTTCAGATGTCCACCTCTTGTTTTAATCTTTATTACTTGCTTATCTTAAGTCCAAAATGAGAAAGCTGAGGCTTTATATATATTTTTTAAGAAAATCACCCCACATCTTAGACTTATGCCATAATTTTGAATATGGAGAGACCAAATTGTCCCCTATTTTTACTTTGGAGCTGAGAAAACCAAGGCCTAAGATGTGGAAGTGGCCAGTCTGAAATGAAATGGGTATTTACTCTGAAAACCAGGATTTTCCTTTGTTTTTTTTTTCTTTCATGTATTTAATTTGTATGTATACGTAACTGAAATCTACTTTTCAGTAACGCTCTAAAATGTTTCATAAGATGATGTAATTTCCTTTTAATAGAGCCTTCTGTCCTCAGAGTGAAAGCTGTTTTTCTGAAGGTATCTCTATCATTTGAACTTAATTTAAAACAAAATTTAACCTATTTTAAAGAAAAGATAAGTAGTCTTAGATTTTTAGGCTGGTTGATTTTCATCCATTTAATGTCAGCATGTAGACAGTTGTTTCAGTTATTTAGCCACTTTGATAATGTATTATTTACATTTCTTTCGAATGACAAAAACAAAACATAGTATACAATGATATTTTAATTAGAGTAATAAAATCTCAAAGATTCTAAAAAGAAAAAAGAGGAAGCTTTTTCACACTCTCAACACAAGGACACAAGGTTTGCTTTGCCCTTGCACTCGCTTAAAGGAATGTATTGGAAGAAACGGAATTGGAGATATTTGCCTTTTTTATTAAAATCAGCTTAATATTTCTTAGCACCACCTGTTAGTACACTGTATAATCCATCTTTTGGGTACTAGATTTTCTCCAGATGTTTCTGTTGTCTTGGGGATTGTGGCTTTTTTTTTTTTTTCTTAACAGTTCAGGGAATCATAGGTCATACCATTTGCCTGTGGCAAACACAAAGATGTAGCTAGTTTTAAAAAGTTTTATGTTGAGAAAGAAAAAATTTACTGTTGACTTTGTAGATTCTAATTTTAGATTTAAATAGTGAATTTATATGGCATTTCTGAGGACAGGAAATACTTTGGTAGAAATTTACTGATGTAAGCATACTTTATCAAGTCAAACTTGGAGGTTCCTTTATGCATCTATTTTAAATTCCTACATTTCTTTTTCTGAAATTGTCCACTGTTTTTATGCGAGGATAGTACTGTGTAATTTTAAGTTAATTACACAATTATACCAAAGAGTGAGATAAACAATCTGTTGGTTTTGTCTACTACTTGGCAGTGGAAGCACAATTCAGCGGACAGACTACTTTCACAAAATAATCTACAGCATGACTAGGCAACATACATTTTCAGTGAGTTTTCCCAGTTCTTGGGGAATTGGAATTTCTGGATACTAGACAAGACATTTATCTTGGGTAGTCAGACTTGAAGGTTTGGGATGAGTATATCTTTGCTAGACAGGATATAGGGGAGCTCTTTTCTGCAATACTGGGCTTTAAATTAAATCCAGGCTTCTTTGGAATAGAATGAAAACAAGGCTGACAAACAAGGCAAACCTGCAGGATCTGACTCAGGTTTATGATCTGGAGGGAAGATAATTCAGACTCCTTTCATTTTTCCTTTGATGTACTACTAATTCAGCCAACATGTAGTACTTTAGGGAGGCTCCCTGAAATCTGGTGGCTAATGCAGTGTCTGTGTTAGGAGGATTCTACCAGCTCCCAGGAGCCCCAAGCATCTATAAGCGCAACTCACTGCCCTTTATAGCATTAGGCCAGGGACAATGACTGTGCTCAAGCATCTAATTTATTAGATGCTTTCTGGTTGCACTTCTTTATGCTTTCCCTATTATATTTTCACTGTCTTGTTGAAATTAGAGTAAAGCTGAGCATTATAGTTATATGAGTTATTTATGCTGAATTGCAGAAAGATTTAAGAGTCTTGACTGGCTTAGAATTTTAGAATTGCTTAAAAACTACCTAATTAAGCAATCAGCTTTCAACTTTGCTGTATTCATTTGTCATCCAAGTTTTCTAATTTAATAATATTATCTTGGGTAGGGGAAAGAAACTCCTTGGAAATAAATTATTGAGGGAATATAGATAGTGTATATATTCATTATGTATATGTATATTTTAAGCATATGTACTGTATATAAGTACATAATATATATTTAATGAAAAATAAAAACAAAAACAACATTTGAAAAGAATACTTGGTTGAAATAAGAGATCTCTGCTGATGTTCTACCAAAAAAAAAAAAAAATAAAGCAGTTTTTATTTAAAAGAAATTACTTTTTACATCCTAAAGTTTGCATCTCAACTGAGGAAACAGGACTTGTATTTAACCTTTTTTTTGCTCTTTAGGGCCTCCCTCACAGCCTATGGAAGTTCCCAGGCTAGGGTTAGAATCAGCGCTATAGCTGCCAGCCTACACCACAGCCACAGCAGTGCAGGATCTGAGCTATGTCTGCAATCTACACCACAGCTCACAGCAACGCCGGATCCCTGACCCACTGAGTGAGACCAGGGATCAAATATGCATCCTCATGGATACTAGTCAGGCTCATTACAGGAACTCCAGGATTTGTATTTAAATAAGATTTGGTATGACACCGCCGAATGCCAAGATTTAGCCTTCCTCTTCCCTTCAGACTTGTTTTAGTAAAGTTTTGGGGGAAGAGGGAAGCAGAAAACATGTTGTAAATTGATGAGGAGAAACAAGTTATATAAAATGATTTTTTGGGGAGGGTGGGGGGTCACGCCTGTGGCATGCGGAAGTTCCCAGGCCAGGGACTGACCCCCAATAGCAACCTATGGCACAGCTGTGGCAGCACCAGATCCTTTACCTGCTGTTGCACAGAGGAACTTCCTAAAATGATTTTAAAATTTTGATCAAAACATTTATTGAATACATACGTTGTCTTTATGCCAGGTCCTGTGCTATGAGCTGGGACTTTCCATTTAGTCAATAAGTTTACATTGAGTCCATCCTACAAGCCAAGCACTATTCTAGGCACTGGAGATAATGGCAGAAGAAACATTTGATTCTAGGCCTCATTGAACTGATGTTCTAGAGGGAAAAGTTAGGCAGAAACACAGTATATAAGGAAATTCTAAAGTTTATTAGGCGGTAAGTGCTAGTGAGAAAAATAAAACAGAATGAAAGGGATTAGGAGAACTAAGGGTTATAGTTTTAAGTGGGTTTGTTTCAGCAAGTGATGCAAAGCAAAAGGAACAGCCCATGTGAAGGCTCTGTGCTGGAAGTATGCTGGGACAAGTTCAAGGTCAGGAAATATACTCAAGAAGTTGCAGTAGGGTGGGTGAGGGAAAGAATATTAGAAGCTGAGAGATAATAATGTCAGGCCAGATCACGACAGCATTATAAGCTACTGAAAGAATTTTAGCTTTTACTCTCAGGTGAAGAGACTATCACAGAGCTCTGAGCAGAGAGTTTAATCTGATTTAAATTGTAAAAAGACCTCTCTGGCTACTGTAATTACTTTAACTGCAACAGGAGGAGCTGTGAGCTGCTGGGTAAGAGGGGGAGGCAAGCAGAGACTGACATGCTCTGGAAGGACCTTAGGTCTTGTTCAGAAGTTGGACGTGTTCACAATTGTAAAGCTGAGTGTTGGAGAGAAAGCAGGAGGGAAATGTGGTCTGAGAAGAGGAGCAAGCTCTCTCAGGGTCAAATGCATTCATTTCTAATTCTGCCCTTTCAGTGCTCAGTGTTCGTTGATTTTATAGAGTCCTGGGGATGTGGAGACAATAGAGGCAGAAAGAGGGTGATGTGTTTTTATTTAAATATTTATATTTTAAAATTGTAACTATAATATACATTCATTATATATAAGTTAAAAAAGTATAAATTAAACATTTAAATTTAAATTAAAAATTTTAAAAGCAACTATAGTGCCATTATCAAGAAATGGTCACTTAATATTTTTATTTCATTCTAGCCTTTTATTGCTCTACCTACTTCTGAAGAATTAAGAAAAAAATACTCTGTATGAGTGGATTCTGTTTTTCTCCATTCAAATTATATCATTTATACTTATCCACATCATGGAATATTTATTTTACTACAATCACACAGAAAGATAGGTTGTTTTTACTTTTATATTCTTAAAAGGAATTTTTTTATGGCTACGCTCACAGCATATGGAAGTTCCTGGGCCAGGGATTGAATCCGAGATGCAGCTGTGACCTACCCACAGCTGCAGCAATGCTGGATCCTTTAACCTACTGTGCTGGGCCGAGGATTGAACCCATGTCTCTATAGAGACCTGAGCTGCTAGTCAGATTTTTAATCCACTGGGCCACAGTGAAAATTCCATAAAAGAAATGATAGTTTGATCACTCTTAAATATAAATCTTTATGAGAATCTCTAATGATTTTCTTAAGACATAAAGGTAGCAGTAGTAAAATTTTAAGGTCAAGAGTACAATTATTTTTAATATTCTTGGTGCTGCATTAGACTGTTTTCCAGAAAAGCTACCTTTGACAGCCTAACCATAATCCTAAATGGCTTTGAATAGTATAATTAATATACATGTATAAACTTACTATTGAGTTTTACATTTGTTGCTTGGTATTGTGTTTCTCTTCACCTTCATTTTTCTTTTATTGATATGCATAATATACTTCTTACTCATTTATAAGATCTTATATAAGATTATTCAATATTCTATCATGTATATTAGCCTTTTAATTTGTAGGCTATTTTGAATTTTAGATAGTATCTTTTCCTTTGTTATTCACTTACTTGTTTTTGGACATACTGTTTCCCATTCTGATATTTTTTCCTCTTATATTATTTCTTTTCTTTTTAACACGTCCCCAACCCAGCTCCCCACTCCATCATGGCAACTCATTCTCCATTTAGACTTTTTTATGTTGAGTCAGAGATGTGGATCTAAGCTAAGCCAATTTTCCTAACAGTATGTTTAGAAGAGTCAGTTATTACCCCATTAAACTGCACTATTTTCTTTATCCCACACCAAGTTTTTACATCTACTAGGCTCTATTTCCACTGATCCATTTAAAAATTTTTGTGCTACAATATGTTTTGAAATGTGATAGGACATATACCTAATTTCAAGTTTTAAATATGATTTATTTGAGGAAATCATACTAGTCAAAGTAGCCTCCTTACAGACTGATGAACATTTTTTCTATTTTTACTTCCATCTAAAAACAAACACAAGGCTTTTTATTTCCTATTTTATCATTTATTATAAATAAACTCTCAGAATAAACTTTCACTCCTCAGAATAAACTCTTACCAATAATTGGTCAGAAACCAAACTTTTAGAATTTATGTTAAATCAAACCAAAGCCCAGATCTTATATCTCAATATAGCATAAAATAGGCACCATTTCTGGTAGGTTAGGTGCCTGAGTAGGTGAATTAATTAATAAATAAATGAATAAGTGAAGTAAGGTATGGAGATAGATACACAGATAAGATTTTCACGATACAGTTACATTGGTAGTTTTATATACTAAGAAATTCTAATACCTAAACATATTTTATCATTCCAAATGTGAACTCTAGTTTGGAATTTTGGAATTCTAGTGGAGAATATGGTAAGAGATGGGAATGGAATGAAAATGTGTAACGGTTTTCCAATTTGCATTTTTGTTTAAGAAGTGGGTATCAATTAATTTCCTGTGGCAAAATATAAAGGCTTTCATCCACTGATCAGCCTGGCTAATGAAATGGGTAGGGTAGCATATCCTCAGAGTTTTTTTTTAACCCGTAGTTATATTTTCTAATATATATTCACATTTTCCTCCTCTCTTTTGATTTCCTTCTCTTTTCTTTTTGTTTTATTTTTAAAAATCTAGCCTAAGTACCTTCAACTAGAAAGTTTTAAAAGCCAGTCAGTCATGGAAAAGAAAAAAAAAAGAAAGAAAGAAAAGAAATTATCCACCGACTAGGATATCTTTCTCATTATACAGTAGATTAGATATTACTGTTTTGACTTTCTGGTCTCATGAGAAAGACTTGGCTAAGAAATACTACAACAAACATTCATTAGTATGACATATGGCAAAAATAATGGAAGCGGGACCCAACAAACCCATTCAGGTTAAAATCTTGGAGCTGTAATTGTAAGATAATTGCACAGTCTTATTGTCAAGCAGTTACAGCTTGAGACTAATAGGATGCCAAGGGAAATGTTGATCAGTACTTGAGAGCCTTAATTTTCCCCAAATTTTATTCACCAACTTGTTCAATGAATAGGGCTCTCATCTGAAGTTGCTATTCATGCACAAGTAACTGAACAGTTACAGGCTTCAAAGTGGGCCAAACAGAGCTGCCGGAGAGGGTTTGGAGTGGGCACTCAGATGAGAAAAGGCAAGATACACTCTTCCAAGAAGTTTTTCCCAAGATGGAGGGAATACTCCTAATATCCCAATTGCATTTCTGACTGTGTCAATGATGTGACTCATTATGAGTGTGCTAAATAAACCATTGCATTCATTTTTTTTCAAATTTATTCTACTTAAAGAAGCTAATTTCATGTTTCCAAGAATAATTTGTAGGCTTGATCAAATGCTAAAGTTTGTGTATTTTCTTTTATGAGTTGCTTTATGATCACAAACTCACATGTTATGGTGTAGGATGCTTAGAAACATAATAATATCTCAAGAATATTGAAATTGTAGGCATTCAGATCTCTCCAATTAATCTATATTTAATGGGAAAGTGATATATGCTGTATAACAAACAGTCTTATTTTAAATGAATTATACACAGTTTTCCTCCCAATAACTGCTTATGTTATGAGTTTATTAATAAACCTTATTTATGGTACAGAGAGAAAGCAAAAAAGAAATATCTTCATCTGCAATAGGCAAGCAGAATATGCTGTATTTTAAGTAGCGCAATAATTTCACTAATATCAGAATGAACTGTTCAGCTTTTGCCAGAATGAAATTACTGATTATAAGAGTTACTTAAAACCTAAAATTGCATGGAAAATGTTCAAGATGAGTTAAAGAATCAAAAAAATTCAAGAAAGTTACATTTTCAAGAACTTTTCCTCAAAGTTATGGTCTTTGACCACAAAGTCTAACAAGTTAATTTTACAGGTAAGTCAAAAAAAATTGCAGTTAGATTAAGATCAAGGGGCTTTTTAAAAACTACGTATTTACTTGGCAGTAGAATGATAACTTCTTCCTTCCCAGCCCATCTATCTATTTCTACAAATAAAGGTTGTAATCCAGAAATGATACTGTCAATCAGAATCCAAGTAAATAAGATATTTACTTAAAGATATGTGCTACCTCGTCTATTTTTTGGTCATGATTCTTTCATTTTTATTTACTTATTTATTTATTTATTTTTATTTATTTATTTTTGGTCTTTTTGCCATGTTCTTGGGCCACTCCCACGGCATATGGAGGTTCTCAGGCTAGGGGGCCAAATTGGAGCTGTAGCCACCGGCCTATGCCAGAGCCACAGCAACATGGGATCCAAGCCGCGTCTGCAACCTACACCACAGCTCACGGTAACGCTGGATCCTTAACCCACTGAGCAAGGCCAGAGATCGAACCCACCACCTCATGGTTCCTGATCAGATTAGTTAACCACTGAGCCACGACGGGAACTCCCATGATTCTTTTAAAACATAAAACTGATCATGACAATCCTCTGCTTAATCCCCTAAAATCCTGGGTGTACTGGGGTTTGGGATGGAAATATTCTAAAATTAGGTTGTGATGATTTTTGTACAACTATAAATACAATAAAAAAATATTTTTTTAAAAAAGATTACCCTTGGAATTCCCATCGTGGTGCAGTGGTTAATGAATCTGACCAGGAACCATGAGGTTGCGGGTTCGATCCCTGGCATTGCTCACTGGGTTAAGGATCCAGCGTTGCGGTGAGCTGTGGTGTAGGCCGGCAACTACAGCTCCAATTAGACCCCTAGCCTGGGGACCTCCATATGCCGTGGGAGCAGCCCTAGAAAAGCAAAAAAAAAAAGACAAGAAAAAAAAAAGATTATCCTTATAACATCCTTGTAGAATCCTGCCCTCCATCACTATACTCTGACCTCACCTCCCCCAACTCACCCCCAATTACTCTGACTCAGCTCTTGGTTTTTCAGTTTTGCTGGGCGTTCTTATTGTTAGAACCTTTGCAGTTTTCATAACCTAGGGTGTTCTTTCCCCAGAGAGGCCTCTCTCTTGCTCTCACCTTCTTTAGATCCATGCCACAGAATGACTCTTAAATATGGGAAATGGATGCCTCTGTCCTGCATCTGTTTTTTCAGAGGTAGTGGGTCTGCTCCCCTTCTTGCTGAGTTTCACATCACAAAGATTTGGATAAGCTCAGGAGAAACAACTATCTGAAACTGGCAAACCCTTTCTAGATCACCTTTCCATTTCCAGAGACACTGGCAAATGTTATAGTTGAGGCTGCTTTACTTGAGTCCCTGCACCAGTGAGGACTTTTCCACTTATCTTATTTAGAATTACATCACCATTATTACACAGATCTCCTTCTTATTTAAAATATCACCATTATTACACAGATCTTCTTTCCTTTCCCTGTAGTTACATCACCTTCTAACCTAGTGTATAATGTATTATATAACTATATCATTCAACTAGGACGTAAACTCCAAGAGGCAGGGTTTTTTGTCTACTTAATTGCTGCTATATAGCACCTTGTCCCAAATAATGCTTGGCACAGAGTATGTGCTATTTGTTGGTTAAATGAATAATGAAGGGCACAGACCTATATTCTGTCTTCTAAAAAATTCACTTAGAGATGTATGTTGTTTTCAGTTCCTCTTTCTTGCCCATTGAGCCTATTTCAATGATCCAAATCTCTCTTCTGAAATTCATCATGTACTGTCAAAGTTTTTAAAAAAAGGTTTTCAAAGTATCAGGGTTCAGTCAAAACTCAAATGCTTCATAAAACTGAATGTAAATGTACCCTGTTCCTTAGTTTTAGAATTCTAGTTGAAAACGCATTAGCAGAAAGCTCAGTTCAAAACAAATGTGCTAATCAATTTATAAGTTCTGAATTACCCTTTCTGGGATAGTCTGAAGTCTTTATATCAAAGCTAAAATACACAGCTTCCCAAATGGTGTGAACAATATTCTGGTACAACATTTTCCACTCCATGTTTTCTAAATATTTCATAGTTTGCTAAATATTTGCTATTATGACCTAAATAGAATATTGATTTAAGGATGAGATACTCCCCATATGAGATCTAGAATTTGTAACAAAGACTTATTAAACTTTTGCTGCTTGCCTATTGTATTTAATAAGAGCCAGGCATTGTCTCAGGTAGAGTGGGAAAATAAGAAATCATGGCACCTAGAAGACCAAAGCCACCTATAACTAGTGCCCTTTTCAAGTATTAAAGCAAACTAAAACAAGCATTGGAAAATATCCTTCACATATAACATTTAATGTAACACTTTTATCAATAGAAATTTACCCTTTGTCGTGACATTTTGAGTACTTGGAATAGAACTTTTGATCTTTAGGAACCATAGATATGATCTAAATTCAATCTCTTCATTTCATTAGCAAAAATTCTAAGCTTCAGATAAGATAGAAGTATACAGAGTAGCTGAGCATTCCTGTTGTGGCTCAGTGGTTAATGAATCTGACCAGGAACCATGAGGTTGTGGGTTCGATCCCTGGCCTTGCTCAGTTCGTTAAGGATCCAGGGTTGCTGTGAGCTGTGGTGTAGGTTGCAGACATGGCTCGGATCCCGCATTGCTGTGGCTCTGGCATAGGCTGGTGGCTACAGCTCCAATTCGACCCCTAGCCTGGGAACCTCCATGTGCTGTGGGAGCGGCCCAAGAAATGTCAAAAAGACAAATAAATAAATAAATAAATAAATGTTTTGATACTCAACCAAGAGCTCCTACTTGTTTTATTTATTTATTATTTTTTTAATTGTCATTTCTCCAATACAATTTTTTCTAGCGTACAGCATGGTGACCCAGTTACACACACATGTATACATTCTATTTTCTCACATTGTCACGCTCCATCATAAGTGACTACATATAGTTCCCAGTGCTACTCCTATTTGGAGGAGTTAGAGAACATCTCTGTGAGGAGATGGAAGCCATATGCTCAGGCCTGACATAAGGAAAAGAATGAAGAGGGATACTTGCATGAGAAGGAAAAAGCGAGTGCTTAGGTTTGATTGGCACCTCAGGGAGAAAAGGGGCATGGATGAGCACTAGGATCAGATTATAGTAGATACAGCTATAGATTTATAGCATGGATTTTATTCCATAAGCAATGGAGAGGTATTGATGGTTTTGTGGGAAAGTGATTAAATATGTGCTCAAGAGTATAACTTGTCATTAGTTGGGAAGGTCAATGGGGAGAAAAGAGGACTAGATAGTTGAAGATCATTGATGTAATGAAATGATTAGTGTTATATGTAGCTGTCTTATATCATTGAGATATAGAGTTCAGGAGGAGAAAAGTCCACTTGAAATCGAGTTATGGTAGTAGAATGGAGAAGACAGAGTAGAAAGAAGAAATGCTATGTGAGTGGGTTTAAAGGAATGTGAAAACGAAGTGTGCATTTCAGCAACCTATTTCATGTGACTGTAGCACCAAGACTGTGGGCCTTCTGGTTGTATTTGAATCATGAGATGAACCACAGGAACAGAGAGAGGCATATTCAACATTTCCCTGTCACTCTTCTCATTTTAGAACAAGATTGACATTTTCTTAGCTATTGAGCACTCTAGGCAAAATGAGCAAAATTCCCTCTCCCTGATCTTTATTGACAGAGGAACTCACTGACTCTGATGCAAACAAAATTTAAGGAATTAATAAAAAGCTAAGATATTGTTACAACCTAGATATTAATGGTAAAAAGTAAGCAAATAGAGTTGATCTTCAATACATGAAAATATTGATAAATAATAAGGCAATTTAGAAGAAAGAGAGAAATGGAAATAAGTTAAGCAACCTTACGTAGCAAATGGTCATGTTAGCATCTGAGGCATAAGCAAGGTGTACTTAGACCAGCCCTATTATTTGTGGAGAGGATGATGATAAAGATATTTCATAATCTGAAGAATTTATAGTCTTTAAAGTCTTATTTAAGTGACCCTGACAAAGGCTATGTGATTAAGGCATTATTATCAAAACTTATTAATAGGTATGTAAAGCATTTTACAAATAAGTTTTTGTGTACTGTTTTTGGCAAAATGTTTTACCTCAGAAAATGTGATCTAAAATGTTCTGCATTTCTAAGTTGTGATATTTATTCGTCATGGGTCAAATTTCTTCCCATAAGGACACATCTCTAATAATGTAAGTCAAAGGAAAACATGATTCAATTGGCAAAACATTTTTTAAACAAATGCCTTGCAAGATTATATTTTTTAAAGTGTGTTAGACCTGCAGTTAAATTATCTTCAAAAAAGTAATTTACATTTGACTTAAAGAAGACACTTTTCTCATTAAGATATGCTACTGACAAATCCACAAAACAGCATGTTTGGAGAGGCTAGGTGTATTAAATTATACATGGTCACTTAGGGAATTGCTCAGGAAAACACTAATAGTAACAGAATAAGCCCATAGGTATTATGGCAAGTACATCCATCATGTAAGAACAGTTGTCATTAATAAAGCCTAACTGCCAACTACGAAGAGCTTTCAAAGTATTTTCCACTTGGATTACTGTATTATCTTGCAGGTTTTAAAGATTCAGTTGTTGGCTTAGGAAATTGAAAATAAATGTTAAAATCCAAGGTGTAAAGTTCTGCAACAACTGTTTAGGTTTGACTGATCCCTGCTATAAGAACATAAACAAAAATAAGACACATGTATAGATGATTTTAAATATTTGACTACAGTAAACCAAATAGAGTCATTTGATAAAAGAAAACATTTGATATTTAAGAAAATATAACGATTTTTTTTTAACCAACACCATTCATCTGGTACCGGTCTTGCAATACCTTGTGACTTCTCTCACCACAATGACCTTTATTTACCTCCTATAATGTTATTTAAATTTTCAAAATTTAATTCAGACTTCCCAGAATAATTTGGAAGTTCTCTGATTTTAAGAAACAAGCTGTAAATTTCTTTAAACATGAAGAGTTTCTATCAGGTTAAGCACTTGACAAAACTATAATACTTAACTATCAGTTCTCTATCATCTATTTGAAGGTTATTAAAGATTTCACTTGAATTAATAGTTAACATCTATTGAACACTTTTATGTTCCAAGCATGTGTGAAATGTTTCATGTGGGTTATCTAATTTAATCTTCAAAATACACTTATTCAATCATTTTAGTAATAATATTATCAGTACTCCCCTAGAAAAATAAGATAGAGAATTTAAGTAACTTATTCAGGATCCCACAGTTTTTATTTGTGGTAGTTACAAATAGGAATTTGAACCCAGGAATTTGGCCAGTGTATTACTATGACTTTATACTAGGTTTACACTCTCTTAATCAATGCCCTAGCTTCTCCATAAATGACCTGGAGAGTTGGTGAGTCCCACTAATACTGTGATTCATGTGCAAATGCATCTCTGGGATTAATTTTCAGGGTGTTCATCTGCATACCCACAAGCACTAAGAGACTGTTTTGCATACTCATATTTGGATTCTAAGTTTTAACCTGTGCTTTAAAGCATGTATGGTGTTGGAGAAGGTAATGGAGATGTGGCCAGTGACTGACATATGAGCTGGACCCAGACAATCAGAGATACTCACCAACCCCTGTCCTTTGAATGTACTTTCTGCCCACCATTTCCACAGGTGCACTGGAACTGCCTCAAAGACATGGCCTTGAGAGAATAAGATGTTGTCGAGCCCATCTGGATAGTATACATGATTGAACCCTGTTAAGCCCTCTATGTAAACTTTTAAGAGTCTGGTAGGGGAAAAAGATCTATCTATCCCTCAGCCCCCAAAGACAATCCTTGTAAGTAAGTTCTCTTGTTCATTAAAACTGCCACCTACCAACCTAAAGTGGTTTGCCTTTTTCTTTGCTCTCTCCCTGCCCCATGTATAGAGGGCCAGTTTGCAAACCTACCTATAGCCTGAGCTTCTCCTCCTCCAAAGTCATTACTAAGCCTGTCAGTTATGGCCATACTTGGTGGGCTTCCCATTCCTCATCCTCTAAATGGGCGTATGGCCATAGCCAGCAGTTCCTACTTCATCCTAGGAGCCCCAGGCACCAGCCAGCCACTGCCTGTGGTTCTTTTGAGATTCTTTTTTTTTTTCCATTTTTTTTATTACTCAAATGAATTTATCACATCTGTAGTTGTATAATGATCATAACAATCTGATTTCACAGGATTTCCATCCCACAGCCCAGGCACATCCCCCTACCCCTCAAACTGTCTCCTTCGGAGACCAGAAGTTTTTCAATGTCTGTGAGTCAGCATCTGTTCTGCAAAGAAGTTCAGTCTGTCCTTTTTTCAGATTCCACATGTCAGTGAAAGCATTTGATGTTGGTGTCTCATTGTATGGCTGACTTCACTTAGCATGATAGTTTCTAGGTCCATCCATGTTGCTAAAAATGCTGGTATTTCGTTCTTTTTGATGGCTTAGTAATATTACATTGTGTATATGTACCACATCTTCTGGATCCACTCCTCTGTCAATGGACATTTAGGTTGATTCCATGTCTTGGCTATTGTAAATAGTGCTGCAATGAACATTGGAGTACATGTGTCTTTGCCAGTCGTGGTTTTCTCTGGATAGATGCCCAGGAGTGGGATTGCTGGATCCAATGGTAGTTCTATGTTTAGTTTTCTGAGGAATCTCCAAACTGCTTTCCACAGTGGTTGCACCAATTTACAATCCCACCAACAGTGTACTAGTGTTTCTTTTTCTCCACACCCTCTCCAGCACTTATTGTTTGTAGACTTTTGGATGATGGCCATTCTGGCTGGTGTAAGGTGGTACCTCATCATGGTTTTGATTTGCATCTCTCTAATAATGAGTGACATTGAACGTCTTTTCATGTGTTTCTTGGCCATCTGTATGTCTTCTTTGGAGAACTGTCTGTTTAGATCTTCTGCCCATTTTTTGATAGGCTTGTTTGTTTTTTTGGTATGGAGCTTGAGAAGTTGTTTATACATTTTGGCGATTAATCCCTTAGTCGATTCACTTTCAAAGATTTTCTCCCATTCTGTGGGTTGTCTTTTTGTGTTGTTTAGGGTTTCCTTTGCTGTGCAGAAACTTTGAAGTTTGATTAGGTCCCATTTTTTTATTTTTCTTTTTATTGTCAATACTCTGATAGGTGGATCTGAGAAGATGTTGTTGTTGTTTATGTCAGAGAGTGTTTGGCCTATCTTTTCCTCTAGGAGTTTGATAGTGTCTGGTCTTATATCTAGGTCTTTAATCCATTTGGAGTTTATTTTTGTGTATGGTGTTAGGGAGTGTTCTAATTTCATTCTTTTCCATGTGGCTGTCCAGTTTTCCCAGCACCACTTATTGAACAAGCTGTCCTTTCTCCATTGTATATCCTTGCCTCCTTTGCCATAGATGAGTTGGCTGTAGGTGCATGAGTTTAATTCTGGGCTTTCTGTCCTGTTCCACTGATCTATATTTCTGTCTTTGTGCCAGTACCATGCAGTTTTGATGACTTGAGATTCTTTTCTTAAAGAAATGAAATGATGCTTTTGTTTATCTATACATGTCTCAATTCATTCTGCTTCATACAATAATCAGCCCAATAACTAATTCCAGACATATATATTCTCCTAAGAATCTATTGCTTAAAATGCCATTTATGTATAAGCTAAAGTACTTTGATTATAAGAAACATAAAATGACTCTGAGATACAAGAAAAGAGGAGAGAAGGGGAGAAAGAGGGAGAGAAATAAATAGAAGGACATTGAAATAGTTCACAAAATCCAAGCAAAAGTAAGACAAGGATAAAAGTCTTTCTTCTAAGCAATTTCTATGTCGTTAGCCACCATTTCATTACTCAAATCTTGTTGTCTTTCATCCAATATATCACTGACCAATGCTAAAATTTCAAGGAGACATAACCTATCATGGAATGAAATTCACCATAGTGGTCTGAGAGATGCAGTTTGTTACTAAAAAGTGGGAAAAGAAAAGTATTCTGGAAAGATAGAAATAATAGATCCCTGGTGTTCCCACTGTGGCACAATGGGTTAAGGATCCAGTATTTTCTCTGCAGTGGGCTCTGGTTGCTGCTGAGATGTGGATTTGATCCCAAGCCTGGCACGGTGGGTTAAAGGATCTGGTGTTGCCACAGCTGTGTCATAGGTCACAGCTGCAGATCAGATTCAGTCTCTGGCCCAAGAACTTCCATATACCAGGGGGGCAGCAAAAAAAAAATAATAGCTCCTTAAATGCTTCCAAAGTTTTAAATACAATTCCTTTTCTTCAAAAACATATGATGTTATTTTATTTAATTTTTCATGAATAAGCATAAATTTTTATTGTAGCAATAAAAAGCACCTATTTAACAGACATGATGTGAATCTGCTACAATTTTCAAAAGGTTCAATGATTTTAAATTGGCTCTTTGAAAATAATTCTCTCCTATATATGATTTCAAATGGGCTTTTCACTCTTAATGGTAGACAACCCAAAGTCATGCTATTACATGCAAAAATGTCACTGCTTTTTGAGATATCTCTGGAAATGTGTCTTTTCCTCTATTCTGTCATGGGTTCTCTCATGAGACTGTGCAAGATTTAAAGGCGAGTCATGTATATCACCCATAACAACACATCGTATACACAAGAGAGGAAAACAATAAAAGGAATAGATATGTTAAATACCATATGTTCAGCAAGCAAGGAGTGGATTATATTCCTAATCTTTGTAAATTGCCAGAAAGCCAGAGCTGGTATATTTTACTTAATTCCTCTAGTACTTATTTCATATTCTCTTTATTAAGTATCTCTGCCTTTCAAAGATTTTTACCTGAGTGATTCAAGTCTTTATTCCTGAGGCGTCAGAACCTCTACGGAGTCTTTCCCATGTAGAGATGCCATAGTTTTTAATTCTTGACAATTAATATTAGTACCCAGGAGGAATTCCCTACATTGCATCTATACTTTCCACCAACAGCAATTCCATTAACCTCTGAGAGCTGGGGTCCATCGTCTCAACCATGACAGTGACATGTATAGATTCATGTTCTGCTGACCACTGGGAGGGGCCCCATATTGCACACTTTCAGGGCCCCCCTCTGAGGAGGGCTGTGATACAATAAATGCCATTTTCAGCAGGTTACTGCATTTTGCTCAGAGCCAGCTATAGTCTACTCTCCCATTTCCCTATTTTCAAACTGAAGTGGAGCTTCCTATGAGGTCTTCATTTTTGGTATTGACTAAGGGAGAGCAATGTTGTAGTAGGAAAAGATATGATGGGAGTATGAGCAGTTATCTAGAACTTGCAGACATATTCAGGTAAGGACCCCCATTTTACGGCTAATTAGACCACATAGTTTTATTTCAAGAAACACAACTCTACCCAACCAGAGCATGAT